>NC_056740.1:411499686-411512186 GCF_019279795.1 Protopterus annectens | reverse complement strand
TGGTCCACTGATATACCATAGGTGATTTTCTGTTAAAACAGTTGTATGGGTACACTGCTGTATTGAGGGTGGGGGGATAATGGCACATGATCTGCTGGGATATACAGTAGTCCAAATATCATGTGAGCCCACTGTTTAACATTTCCCTTGACTGGTGTCATGAATATTCCAACCATGAGGCCTAGTGACTATTAAGGAATGCATACTTTTGGACTGGGTATCTGTTGTCCCATGTGGATGTTACAGCTGTCCACTTAGCCCACTATATTTCCTTGCATAACAGCAGCAGATCCATACATATGCTATATTATAGTAATCCTTATAATTGGTGTGTAGCTTAGAGACTTGCCTTGCGAATGCAGCAGTTGGGAGACCTGTAATTCAGGGCTGATTCTGTGTGATGCAAGCAGTACACAACCAATACATGGATAGGTACAGGTTGTGTGAGTTGCTGCCATCAGCTATTTTAATATACGTATGTGAGTAGGAGTAAGGTGGCAGCCCCTAGGGCCCTAGGCTGTCAGTGAATTTGCTATGAGTTGTTCTTAGCCAGTATCAGGGTGCACTGGACGCACTTAAGTATGCCTACAGGGACATAATCAGGGGGCTCCTCCTGCAAGTCATCTTGTGAGTGTGGCTGTGGTGACCTGGGCACTGGTGGGGGGCTGTGTATCCCTTCCCTTTGCTGATCCTGCTGTAGCTGTTTACGCAGGATCATATTGTGTAGCATGGCACATACTGTGAATATATGTGGCTGGAGAGTGTGCAGGGGTCCACCAGATATATCAAGGCACCAGAACCGTGACTTCAGCAGCCCAAACACACACTCTATGATGATCCTATTTTGTGCATGTGCCTCATCATGGTGTTCTTCGGTGTGTGTGTGTGTGTGTGTGTGTGTGTGTGTGTGTGTGTGTGTGTGTGTGTGTGTGTGTGCGTGTGCCTTTTTGATGGGTGTCATCATCCACCATTCCAGGGCATACCCAGCATCCCCCAGTAAATGGCCATGTGGTGTTTTCCCCCCTAACAAACATCTGGTACAGTTGTGATGCATCCCAGATATGAGAGTCATGGTAACTGCCAGGGCTGCCAGCACACACATTCATGATAATGCCCTGGACATTGCACATGACCTAGCAATTGATGGAGTGGTACCCCTTGTGACTGATGTAGATTCTACCCTGCTCCCTGTGTGGTGCCTTGATGTGTACATGAGTGCAATCTATGGCAGCCAGTACCTCCGGGTACTGTGCTACATGGTAGAAGTGTTGCATATTGCTCTCGCCACAGGGGTGAGGGGAAAATAAATGTGCTCACTGGCATGTGGTAGCATGGTATCCAGGAACTGGTGGAGTACCCTGGATGACAATCTCTGTGAGACCCCCTACATGTCCCCAGTTGGTCTTTGGAAGGTACCTGTGGCTATTATCCTAAAGGCTACACATACCTTTGTTTCCACTGGGATGGGTTCCCCTCTCTTAGCTCTGGGTGTGAGTTCAGGGCAGCAGAGCTCAGTGAGATCTTGTAGTATGTCCCTATCCACCTTGTAGGACTCTACAGTCATCAGCTCATGTAGCTCGTTGAAGGTTACCCAGGGCCTGAATACTCTTCTCCTTCTCTGCCTAGGCCTATTGTCAGCAGCAGCAGCACTGACTTCAGCATCTTGCACATACAGATGTAGTAGACCTGCAGCAGCCCCTAGCATTCTTTCACTTAAAATTCCCAAGTCTGTACTCCAGTGGTGCAGAGTATGGGTGAAAAATCAGAATGCAGGGTATATGTATACTTTATAGTGCTCTGCTATAGGTGGATACTGTGTGATTGTCTACCTATGATGCATTCCACCTGCCTAGTATATCATTAATACCATTTACTGGCCCTAGTTTAAGTTAAACAAGGGTCACAAGTAATTATTCCATCATTGCTTTTTAGATACTCTCAGCAATGCGACGCACAGTGTAAACATGCACTGCAAAGGTAAACAAAGCTTAGCAGCCACTGTACATGCCCCCGAAAGGTCACACTCAGCATGCTGGTGCACTGTGCAAACACACAGAAACATGCACCACAAAGTTAAATAAAGCTTAGCATGCAGTGTATACAGCCCCCTGCTGAACACAGTGGTGCACAGCGCAAACAGGCACAGCTGAGCTCCAATGAGCTTACAAGTCATCAGACGCACCCCCTTTTGATGTCAGCTACCTCTTCTGTGGACACCAACATGGTTCTGTTCCTAAATGGAAGAGATATTCGGACACAGATACCCATTTGTGCTGTTCAGTAACCCCACCTCATTTTCAAAGGGATTTGTGCACACAACCTGCAAACTACATGGTTCCATGCCCTACCTTGTTAGCAACAGAACCATTCCACCATTGCAGATACTCCACACAGGGTCCTATAATACATTTCTGTCACATGCTATTAATTGTGGGTTTTGCACTCTTTTTTATTGTATTTTTCTTCATAAAAGCATGTTTCCGCACTGCGGCGCACTGCACAAACATACCCAGATCATTAAAAAATACAATATTATTTTAAATTATTTCTCTTATGTTTTTGGACACACAGTGGATAGTTTTGTTCATATCTCTATGTGTGATGCCATTTCTATCCATCTACAGCCCCTATTGTTTTTCTGATATCCTGTACAGGGAATTTTTCCATGTACACTACTGTCACCAACACGGGGTCTGCAGGGCTGCCTATCTGCTTGCTGGTTTGCTCTACTTGCCTCATTTGCATGAGAGTCACCTTTTTATGAGGTGATTTGCATGCCACAGAACTTCCTGTGTTGGCACACTCATGTGCACCGTGCAGCACTGCTTACTGGATCGCAAACCTGCTTACTTTCATGTAAGCAGTGTGCCACAATGGCTACATGGTAAAAAAGACCATGTAGGCTTTATATCTTTCACATGTTTCAAAGTCTCATTTTCAGCTTACAATTAGATTATGGCATCTTTGTTTAGGTTTATCTACCAGGAAAAGCCTAAGTTCACATCCGCAAACATTTTCAGTGTTTCTAAACAGGATTAGGTTGGAGTATAAACAGAGATGGTTTTCAGACTATTATCAGATACACACATATACCAATAGTGAATATCCATGATGTGAAATTTGCTTACAAGTTCCAAGAAGAAAAATCCCTGACTTTATAGTAGTACAAGGTAATGGTTGTAGGAAGTATAATAGAATCCATATGCATAAAGTTAATTTGGATTATGGTAGCTTTTGAAAATGAAACCTTACAGAAGGTGATTACAAAGCTTGGTGCTATTTTAAAAAGTACACTCTTTTCTAAAATGAACTGCAGTCGCTTCTCATCTTCCTGCAATTACCAAAGCTAAACTTTATAGATTAGGAAAGAATCATGCTAACAATGAAGCAGTAAGTATGCTACCTTTTTCAAAAGCCTGTAGATTTGAATATACCTAACTAAGCAATGACGTCAGTTGTGTTTTTTTACAGTGAATGTGCCAATGCCTACTGAGTAAATTAAATACTGGAATGGTAGAGAAGTAACAATGAAACCAGTACATGAATATGTTTTATGAGGATAACATAAAATAACTAAGCTAATATTTATGACCTATTTTTTCTAGATGATTAAGTACCATACATCGCTGCGTATTTCAGGAGTTAGAAAGTCAAGGTCATTATGTGAAACTTAAAATTTAGCAGCAAACTCATCCAGAAATGTCCATATTGAAAAGTTTAGCCAATCAGACATGTAGCAACCTGCCATTGATTAGAATATTAAAAAAGAGGTAAAAATATGCTATGAATATCAAGCCAGCAGAAAGTGACCAATAAATGTATGTTTGGAGCATTGAAAATAGCCTGATAGAGCAAGTCCTAGACTGTACTGGTCAATTTGCAGGAAAAAAAATGTTTATGTTTTGATAGATGCTCATCCAAAGTAGATAGATGTGTAAGCTTTGTTATTGCTCTACTATAAAGAAATAAAATAAATATATAAACTCTATGGTAGAAAAAAATAAATACATTTCTTGTGCAAGCACTGAAAAAATAGACAAAGTTGCACCATGTACCTCATTCCAGAAATGGTAGCTTTCAATAATGGGTTTGGTTTCACCATATGGAATATGAACATTTAGTGAAAAAAAATGAAATTTAACATTTCAGTATTTTGTGTATTATCTTCCCCTTCCTCATATTATCCTTAAGGGCCATCTGCATATATCCCATGAGCCTCTACTACATGCAGTTTAGTGTATTACACAGGGAAGGCTCTAGCTTGGCTGGGGCCTTTTTTGCAGTTTTTTCTGTATGGTTTGCCTGTGAGACCCTTTTACCCTTTGATTTAAATGTCCAAGTAGGGGGCAGTAGTTTGTCAGGTACTCCTCACTGGTCTTATATGAATAAGTTGACAATGGACAACTGAGATCTGTGATGACTTGGCTGGAAATTACTTGTAAGTTTTTCTAACCAGCATACACATGTCATTAAGTAGCTGCAGCTCCATAAACATATTACATTGTGTCTGTATGTTATTGCTCATACTAGCTGTACCTCTACTGACGTACATAGATAGCAGCAGCCTTCATTGTCTAAGTGGCACATGCACCCCCTTATGAGTCTTAGAAAGGCAGAATTGCACTTTTACTATGGGAGGCCTTAGAATCATGCAGAGATACATTGCAGCAGACTGCCTGCTCATGAGAAAGCAAGAAGCAGTAAGAAAAATTATATTGGTATATGATGACAGGAAGAAATGCATCTTTAGTCTCTGATTACTTACACTGAAATAAAGGAAATATAGGGCTTGTTATTCAGTTACCACTTCTTGAGCAGATCAAACACCAGGTCTAAATGATACATATTGTTTTAAGCCAGTGCTCCAGATGAGACAATTGAAACATCAATTGGGTTCTGTCTTTAAATGAATTTGAAAGTTTCATAAAGCATTACTTGAATCTATAATATTTCGGTTACATTTTATTTTATAATGGCTATGACTGTTACGTACTTCACCTATTTAATACAGTATACATTTTTAAAACACTTGAAAAAATACTGTTTTGTGACAGCTTGTACTTTTTAAAGAATAAATGTGTTTTTTTTTCTGGTTTCCTGAACTATTCTTCTTCTTTTTTATATTGTGGTTTACATCTTTGTCTACCAGGCTCAGGATTTATTTATTTTGAGCTTCTCCTATTTGTGTTTACACTGGAATGTAAAGTTCTATCACCTACCATAAAGAGATCTTCAGAAATATAGGCACATTTTTTTTTTTTTTGTCTAAGATTTCTTTAGCACCTAATCGACCATCAGTGCACTTTTGTGAGGGAGTGATACTGTGCAGCCCAGTCTGTCTGACCACTAGAAGAGCATTACCTAACCCAAAATATGAGTCTATTTTTCAGTTCTTTGCTGACAAGACCACCACCATCAGCTCTGAAAAGACCACCACCATCAGATCTGACAAGACTACCACCATCAGATCTAACAAGACCACCATCAGATCTGACAAGGCTACCACCATCGGATCTGCTCCTCTACCTGCTGACCCAATAGGCACCACAATTACACCACACTGTCCTTTAACTGTTTCTCAGTTGAAGTTCTACATCTCCAATATAAGAGTTCACTAATCTCTCGTAGGTAATTGATGATTTGTGGGCTTGAATCATGCCCATCAAGGCTAGCTCTGACTAGTTTAATTATGCTGGGAGCAATAATTTATCAGACTATGCTTTTATGTTTGATGGCTGAAGATTTTCCACTTTGGTTTTAAAGAGGCCATCATTACCCCCATCATCAAAAACAACATCTTTGGATGCAAATAACCTTGACACCTAGTACCAGCCTATGAACCTATATAGGAAATTCACCTCGGGGATCACGTCAGTTGCCCTGCTAGACAAGGGTCCTGGAAAGTAAATACTGTGGGAAGAAATAGCCAGGGAATCGTTATGGCTAGGCTTGTATAGGCCCTAGGGCCGATAGCCTAGTGCCAACCTATGAACCTATGAACCTACCACCCAGTGTCTAACCTCATCCTTGTGAGTAAAGCTAGTGAGAAGGTTATCTGCAAGCATCTAGAGACATCTTACATTTAGAAGACTGAAGGACCCTTTCAGTTGGGTTTTTACACTTGCCATGGTTCATAAACTGTTCATGTAAGAGTTCTTATGATCTACTAGAAACAGACCAGCAGCACAATTCACTGTTGATACT
Organism: Protopterus annectens; assembly: GCF_019279795.1. Classification (NCBI taxonomy): domain Eukaryota; kingdom Metazoa; phylum Chordata; order Ceratodontiformes; family Protopteridae; genus Protopterus; species Protopterus annectens. The sequence continues at coordinate 411,505,982 of NC_056740.1, read as the reverse complement.
CCTGGATATCCCTGTAGCATTTGATACCATGGACCAAGGCATTATGCTAGAATATTTATGAACTTTGCAATGTGGCTTAGAGTGGTTCATTTCTTGCCTGTCTGCATGCACTCACAAGGTCTGTTCAGAGGTTAATTCCTCTCTTTTGTAGCTTGTGCAATGTGGAGTATGACAAGGTTTTATCTTAGGTTGTTTAGTTCACATCATATACTTCCTCCAAGAGATTAGTGGAAAGGGATCTAACATACCAAAACTTTGATGATGAAACATGATCTAGTTCTCGTTTCATCAAGATGATATGGTGAGTGTTTACTCTCTGTCTGGTGATCTACATTCATGACTAGTCAGCAGTCAATTGAAGTTAAACACTACCAAAACTGAGGCCTCCAACAGTTCATGTGGCCTTAAGAAATTTTCTGTCCCTCTTTTGCTTAATTGTATCATGTACTGTAGCAATAAGATAGCATTTGTTAAGAAAGTTTGTGTAACCTTGGTCTCATTCTAGACTCTAGGTTAATACTTCTGGACCAGGTGTCAGCTGTAATGAAGTCTTTTTGGTTTTGTTTGTAAAACATATCAAAGAATGAGTACTTGGTATCTCAAACTGTATCTCTCAGTTGTTATCTATACTATGGTATCTTGTAGGATGGACAACTGCAATGACCTTTATGTAAGACTTCTTAACATTGAGATGGATTGTTTAGAGGTGGTGCAGACCTCGGCAGCATGGTTACTCATGGGCACATTACACTCCCAACATGTCAAGCATGTCCATCACAGCCTTCTTTAGCTTCCTGTCCATCACAGGATCAACTATACGATCTTAGTGTCAGTTTATTCGTCCAGTCAAGGCCTAAATGCCTGTAACCTGAAGGAGTTGTTGTGCCCTTCTGCCCTACTGTACTTGGCCTGCAAGGGGATTTTATCAGTTCAAAGGGTTTATCTTGAATCCCCTGGATATCACTACCATGCTGTATTCAGGAGTGCTTGTTGCGGATCAGCTTCAGGAGGCCACTCAAGACATATCTCTTTGACATTCGCTGGTGTGGGATGGGTTTTATCAATGTAATCATTTATTTTTAAATATTTATATGTGCATTAGTAGATGCTATATGCAAGTCTTTGGTTAGTGGTGTTTTGTCTAAAACATCCTCAAACAAAAGTTGAAGTTGAACAGACAGAATATGAAGCAAAGAGATTAATTATCCCCGTGTCCTCATAAACAGCGCAACTCCATTTGAGGTACTGAATGCAATTTTTGAGACTCCCATCTCTGTAAAGGCATAGACTTGAGCATGGTGGTTTAACAAGGACATAAGTAATTGCACAAAGACTATCAGCTGAGTGAGACTTCATTTGTCCCTAAGAAGACATGGTTCAAAAGCACAATTATTTATTTATTTTATTTGACATTTCTTTAGGTTCATAGATTAGTACTTGGTTGACTGCTCTTGGGAACAATTTTAAGCCTAGCCAATTATCCCCTGTGAGATTCAAACCCTCTACCTTGTGCTTGTAAGGCAAATGCCTTAACCATTAGGCCACCCTCCCAGTTGGTCTAGTTAAGCTGATGCCTTTTTTCAGTGGAGGGCCAGGGAGAAAGGCTCCACAGTTAACATACAAGCAAGACAACAGTGCCATGTTAAAAAGTATGTACACAATTTAAACTTAATAATGCAAAAGGCACCACGTTTATATATACGTTAAAAAGTCATTATCAAGAAAAATGTAACTAAGGATGTTGCTAATTATAGAAACATAGACAGCTAAGCACAGTAGTCTTAGGTAGTACCAGGTAGGGTTCAAAGTTGCAGTTATTAGGTAAGGAAGAGAAAGAGAAGGGTGAGGTAGGTGGGGGTCATCTTGGGAGGTGAGGTAGACAGTTAAGGAGGCTATGTGCAGTAGCAGATCTTAGTGCCTTAAGTTTTTGGTAGGAGTTTTGAATTGTTTAGGATGTTTAATACATCTAATGTACAGAGGAAGTCTGTTCCAAGAGAGAGTGGGGGAGTAGCTATAAAGGTTTTGCCCTATTTTGCTATTAGGCTTGTAGATTTGAAGTAAACTTTAGTCATTGCTTCAAAGAGTCCTAGGAGAGGAGTAGAGGGAGACAAGTGAGGAGATGTTGGAACAGAAGTAGGGTAGATGCAAGATGGAATGAATGATTTGAAACTGTGAGAGGAGTCAGGAAACTCTGGCCAGTTTAAGCTCTTTAGGGAAAGGCAGTGGTGAGATTTGTAGGTTTAATCTGCAGTGAATCTGGCAACTTTATTTATTATAGGTGGTTTCTAGTTTTGTTAGGAGAGGGCTTTGAAGGTTTGTGTGGATTTGTGAGCTGTAAAGTAGGCTTGCAAGGAGGTAGGCATGTGAGAGTGAGATTTTGGCTTTGTTGGACAGGATTTTTTTATTTCTATAAAGAAGACTGAGTTTTTGGTGAGTTTTTGTGATGCAGTTGTGGACGTGGAGGTCAAATTTTAGTTGGTCATCTATTATGACCCCAAGAAGCTTAGTGTTTGATTCAGCTGTGATGTGTGTTGTTGAGAGATGAGATTGAGAAAGTAAATTCGAGATTTTTAAGTTTTTTTGGCAGAAAAAGCAACAGTTTTACCTTTTAGCATTCAGGATTAACTATTTTTAAGACAGCCAGTTTGCAATGCATATGAAGGATTTATGGGTAATGGTGTTTAGGTCAAAGATTGTGTGAGCAATGCTGATGACTGTAGAGTCATCTGTGTATGGCATGAGAGATGATTGTAGACATGAAGTTTAGAATAGATTTGTAAAGATATTATAGTGGACCACGAATAGATCCTTTGGGAACCCCCATTTTCATAGGAAGAGGAGGAGAGGGGTTAGAGAGCCATTTCACAGATTGCTATCAGTCATTACAGGTAGCTAGAAAACCAGGAGATGGTTAAAGTGGAAAAATTTAGGTCAGAGAGTCTGTCCAGCAACAGGGGGTGGGAGACAGTGTCAAATGCTTTAGACAAATCAAGAAACAGACGTGATGCTTGCTTATTACTCTCTCTCACAACAGGAATACTGTTGGTAAAGGACAGAAGAGCTGTGGTCATGCTATGTTTTGGGCTAAACCGTGTTGTGTGGGGGTGATAAATTTTTCTTGTAATAGGAAATCCAGGATTTGTTTGACCACACATTTTTCTACTATTTTAGAGAGGTGATAAAATTGCAGTCGGCCTGATTTTGGCAACTTCGTTGGAGTTGCCTATTTTATTTATTTATTTGACATTTGTTAACCGGGTTAGTCCGACTGGGCAAGTTGTCCCTTTTCAGTGGAGGCCCGAGGAGAAAAGCTCCAAAAATAGTGATAAAAGTAACAGTTTAAAGGCTAAACATAATATTAAAACACTTGCAATATTTCAAAAGGTAGGAAGAAATTGTAGCATCAAGCTACGACAATGCAATAATAGTTCACAGATATTGTACATCTCAAAGTACAGAGTTATAAGTCATATTATGCAATAAAATGTAATAAAAGGTCACAAAATATATTGTACATTTTAGAGTACAGAGTTAAAAGCCATATTAAGCAGGATGTAAACCATTTTGTCAGGTTCACTAGTCAAATAAAGGACAAAGTACAAGTCAAAATAGAAACGTGTAAGAGAATAAACTAGTGTAAAAACCAATGTCCAAAGGTCTGCATTTCTCAGTGCTGTAAGATCTGATGTCTGTTTGTAGGCTTTTTTGTAATGGAGGCAGAAATAATTGATGAAACAGTGTTAGAGGAAGAGGAGGCCTGGATTAAGTTGGATCATAGCACGGACATGTCCAAGAAAGATTGAGCGTATCCTGTAGAGTTGCTTTGTAGGAGTTTGGGTTTGAGATCTGTCTTACACTTAGAGGAAGTTTATTCCAATCATTAGCTAGTGAGTAGCCATAGAGGAGTTTACTAATGTTTTTTTTAGGTGCATCTACTTGTAGTTGATGCTGTTGGGAGCTATGGAGAGCCCTGTGGGGAGTATAGGGCTGGATGAGGGAAGGGAGAGAGGCAGGAGGAGGGTTCATGTAATATGGAATGAATCAGGAGAAGCTGTGGTATTAGGATTTGATGATGGAATTTAAGCCACTGGAGGTTTTTTAAGGCTAGCAGTGGTGAAAGTGGTAGGGTAGTTTGGTGGCAAATTCTGGTATTTTATTGAAGGTGACTTCCAGTTTAGACAGAAGATTGGCCTGGATGTTAGTAAGAATGGGGGCTGCATAAAGTAAGGTGGGGAGTAGCAATGCTTGTGCAAGAAAGGGCCTAGAAGCATTTGTGAGGAATTTTTTGTGCCTGTATAGCAGGCCTAATGTTTGATGTGTCTTTTTTAATGCACTGTTGAATATGGAGATTGGACCTTAGTTGATCATCAATAATAACTCCTAGTAGTGTGAGGTTCAACAGAGATGAGGGTGTTGCTAAGGGAGGAGACATGAATGTATCTTTGTGATGTTGGAGAGATTTAGGAAGGAATAATCAAAGTTTAGTTTTCTTTGGGTTGTGTAGCAATTGGTTGGAAGTTTTTTTTGACAGAATGCATAGATTGTTGGATGAGGGTGTGAAGGTGAGTGATATTTTCAGAGGAGAAGATGACTGTGGATGACTGTGGATGACTGTGGAGTCATCAGCATATTGTATGACAGAAGAGAAAGGTCAAAAAGAGTATAGGTTGCTGGTAAAGATAGTGAATAAGAGGGGTCCAAGGATGGAGCCTGCGGGTACCCCAGTTTCAACAGGTAAGAAGGGAGAGAAGTTAGATTGCCATTTAACTACCTGGTCTCTGTTAGAGAGATAGATGGAGAACCTAGAAAGAGCAGAGTTGGAGAGATTATGGGTAGCTAGTTTGGTTAGGAGAAGATGATGGGAGACAGTGTCAAAGGCTTTGGAGAGGTCTAGGAACAGACAGGAAATTAGCTTATTGTTGCCACAAGAATTTGCAACAGAGTTAATGAAAGATATGAGAACAGTAGCTATACTATACTTAGGGTGGAAACCATGCTGAGTGGGGGTAAGGAGCTTTCCAGGAGTAGGTGATCAAGGAGCTGTTTATGGATACACTTTTCAAGAATTTTTGACAGTGAAGATAGTATGGCAATAGGTCTGAAATTAGAGGGGTCGGTTGAGTTTCCACCTTCATGCAATGGTATGACATAGCATTTCTTCCAGATTTTGGGAACAATGTTTTTCCTGCTTGACCTATTGATTAGGATGGAAATGGAGTAGGCAATAGAAGTGGCAGCAAATTTTAGGAATTGGGGGGTAGGTTATCAACTGAAGGAGAACATGTTTTGAGTTTGCTAAGAAGTGACTTGGTATAAACTGTGGGGATGAGTTTAAGAGAAAAATTTATGAATGAGTAAGGTAAAGAATTTCTTCCAGATTGAGAGAACTTTGGATTTAGTGATACAGCGGTTGATAATTATGGAGACAGGAAGGGCTAGGGACTTTGCTGCTATCTGTAGGAAGAGTGGCAGTAGGTTATCAACAGAGGGGGGGCAGCCCTGCAGTTTAAGAAATAAGGATTGTATGTAGCTGGTACATACTGGTTTGAGAGAGAGGTTATTTTTTGGTTTGAGAGGTGGTGGTGGGGGTCAGAAGGGTTGACAGCATTTGTGTCAGTGTTGGTAGGATTTATCATTTTACTGATGGAGTCAATGAAGTAGGTGTTAAAGATGGATGCTGTTAATAGGAGAGTATTGTTGAAGCATGGGTTATGGGATGAGAGGTTACCTGGATGAAATATTTGGTTTATGGAGTGACAGTATTTCTTTGGCTTTGATATATGAGAGGTTGGTGTGTTATTGTAGAAGTTCATTTTGTCAATGTGTTTTTGGCTAGGTTACAAAGTTCTTTGTAGTTTTGTAGATGAATAGGGAGCTTAGTTTTAGGTCAGGTTTTTCATGCCTTATCTCTAGTTATCATAAGGAATTGAGTTGTTTGTGAAAGCCAAGAGGATTTAATAGATTTAATCCCTACAGTGTATAAAGGGGCAAGGGAGTTAGGTTTCTCTAGGAGTATTGAGTTGAATTTAAGTACAGCCTCATCCAGTGGCAGATGAGTTAGGAAGGACCAATTTATTGCTGAGCAGAGGTTGTTGAAAGTATCAGGATGGAAGTTAGAGAGTTTCCAGCATTCAATATACTTATGTGGTCGTGTGTAGTGCAGTGAGAATCTCAGTACTTTAGAGAGCAATCACTTAGACAGTCTCAGAAAGTTTCTGAGTGATGATATTTGTGTGTCAGAGCCTAATATCCAGTCAATAAGAGAGATGGAGTTGGATGACTTATTAGTTTGGGTA
>NC_056740.1:411472186-411497186 GCF_019279795.1 Protopterus annectens | reverse complement strand
TAACCTCTTTAAGATAAGCCTCTCCAATGGTTACATTCCTAAAGCCTGGAAAAAAACCATTATAATGCTATTACACAAGGGTGACAGAACTGTAACTATAAGCCCATTAACATTATGAAATGTATTATCTCAGACCTCTTTAACCTGGACATTGAAAATCTTTTAACCCTGCTAACATTTTTTGGAAAAGTCACAGAAGCAGCAGGTAGCAGTTACAGAGTACATACAGTGTATCCGAACCTGGCCAAGGCCTTTGATACAACTTGTGATACAGGTGATACTGGCAGACGTGTAATTCTGAATATAAATCCCTATGCTGTGTGGTGGATACCTGTCAGAACATATGTGGTTAGAGTCAGAAGTTACCATTTCTGAAATCAAAAGGAGTTACCAGTGGTTTATCATAAGGCTCAGTACTGTGCCCTTACCTGTTTGACATCTATTTCTCAGAACTTGAGACCAACACTCACAACCTATGTCTAAGTTTCCAAATGATTGTAAATCGGTTGTTGTTATTCGATCTTCTGCTGTCTCATAATTGCACAAACATGGGTTAGAACGTGTTAGCTGATGCAAAAACAATGGGCATAAATTAAATGTTATAAACATAAAATTTTCATATATGTATATATATATATATATATATATATATATATATATATATATATATATATATGCATATGTGACAAGCCCCTCCAATCAGACAGCGTTATAAGGGATGTAGGTACTATTGCTAACGCCTTATCTTTTGACCATTGTGCCTCTCTAGTAGTTCACAAAACCTTCTCTTCTAGATCCAAAGAAGTCTTACTTCTCCTTTATTCCTATCTCATCAAGCCCATTATTGAATATAACGACCCTTTTGACACATATTTATCTAAACATATCACTCAACCTGAGGGATTTCATAATTTCATAATTATTGATGGCCTCAAAATTCTTAGTCATTGGGAGAGACCGGCAGCCATTTCTCTGCATTCAGCCTCTTTCAGACTCCTCAATGGGGATTTGTGTCTAGTCTATCGAGCCATGAAAGATCTAACCTTCCTATTCCTTCGCTGAGTAAATGGTTTCTTAAATACTCACTTAAAGAACTAAACCTTCAACAACAAACAGATAACTAAGACATGTTGGCATCGTGGATTCATACACCAGTGTGTCCCTCACATCTGAAACAAACTTACACTACATGTCAGTCAGATTCTCATCTTTCTCACCTAGAAGGTAAACCTAGATAACTGGGTGAGTGGCCTCAAATTCTCCCCTAGTCTGTCTTGTGTTGCCCCGCTTGAGGTTGGACAAATGAACTTTTGAAAATTGGTTATTGTCTAGGCTTGTAAAGGACTGCACACTGATTGCTTACTACTACTCATGAAGCTATAAGAAACATGTGTTCATAGGAGATGACAGTGAAGGAAAGCAACAACCTTCCCATGAAAATTGTTAAGAAGAAAAACAGAAAATTTTAGAATGTGGGAGGGAGAGACATAAAATTCCTGATGACAGATATGAATTACTCTATGGATTTCATAGAATGTGCAGCTCTTTGAAGACTTGGGGAATTAACAGACTGGGTAGGCTAGCCTTTCATGTTACCATTGCTCATTGTTTTTGTTGTGTGTGTGTGTTTTTGCCACTGAAATCCAAAGTCTAGGTAAAACCAATGTGTTATCCACTACCAGGTATACTGCAAATAACTCTGTTACATTTGCAACAGCTTAAATTAATGACGCATGAAATTAAGTGGCTTTTTGAAATACAAAAGTAACGATTGTGTCTTCATGTTTTGGCTAAGATCTTGTGTGTGTGTGTGTGTGTGTGTGTGTGTGTGTGTGTGTGTGTGTGTGTGTGTGTGTGTGTGTGTGTGTGTGTGTGTGTCTGTGTGTGTTCATCTTTGGATATAACGGCAAAAGAAAGATTAACCTTTCATCTAGCTTTCCAAGTTCCATAACTCCCAGGAGTCTACATATGCTTCCATGCATATCTTTCAACTGTACAGAACATTTGCAGAATGCCGCTGATTTTACCTCATATGTTTTCTGTATCCCTCATAACTGTTTTGATGTTCTAGTAAATCATTCTGGATTGTAATCAGTCAGTAATGCCAGACACTTGAGATGCATACTTCTTTCTATTCAGAAAATGCATACTGATGCAAAATGTGTTGTTCTATTAACTTTTTTAAAATAAATTAGAATAATATCTTAAAATTTTACTTTCCCCCCTTCCAAAATTATTTTTGGCTATGTTTAAATTCTTGAGGAAAGAAGAGGAGTATGCTTGTGTGTTAATTAGCCATTTCCAGATTGTAAAACATGTTGCAATTTTTGGTTTATTAGCATTAAAGCAGCATATTGGCTGCAGAGGTTGTATAGTTGTGAGCTCTCAGCATAATGTGATACCATCTAAGCTAAGCAGTGCAGCCTTTCAGCCACATCTGTTCCAACAGAACAACAGAACAGCAGTGTAAATTGCTAAGTTCCTTCACACCACTGTTGTCAGCACGGAGCACCTAATTTCTAACATCTGGATTCGTACATTGTCTTGCATCCTGCAAAGCTTCCTGTATGCCACTTCAGAATGAAACTGAAACATGACACTCATCCTTCTTGGAAATTACATTTACTTTTTCACAGACTCAGTCCAGCTTCAGCAAATAAAAAACATCTGTCTTTTGAGGTTCTTTTAACTTATATTCTTAAAGTGCATAAGGCAGGCATTTTTTCTAGAGTCAACCGCTAATTAGTTGTGCTGTCATGACTAACTGAGTTATTCAAGTTGATGTTAATGATGAAACCCAGTGGGGATTCCAAGGCTGTTATCTAGTCAAGAGTAGTTTAGACTATATGAAAAGAGCTTCAGACAGAAATAAAAAAAAAATCGCACTGTAACTGGAATCTGAGTTCATACTTCACACTCAGATATGTTCACATATGCTGAAACTTCAGCATTAAACTGGGTAACTTGCAACACTGTTGCTGTACCATTATTCAGGTGAGACATTAAACTGAGGCTCCATCTGTCTGAGTTGGGGGTAAAACTCGGGTAGATGTTAAAGATCCCAGAGAACATATCAAAAAGAGTAGGAGAAATTTCACAGTGCCCTGGCCAAATTTCTCCTAGTCAGTATGAATATCAACTCAAGTTTTCCTTGAAAAGACACCACTGACCTAGTGAGACGAACCTGGTCAACAAAGTATAAAAATAAAAGAAATAAAGTATTATTGGTGCTTAAAGATGTCCATTAAGTCATGCTTTAGCAACATGTATAATGCTCAACAGTCAGTAAAAAAACTTTCAAAATATAGATTCTTTATACAGGCCGTCTCTTTTGACACAAAGCAGCCACAGCTTAAAGGAATGAAGCAAAATATATGAAAGCAGTTCTCTAGTACTTTGAAGTATCTACCTTATCATTACTGGACAGCATTGGGACAAGATATCTACCTTACTATTACTGGACAGCAATGGGACAAGGTATCTACCTTACCATTACTGGACAGCATTGGGACAACGTATCTACCTTACCATTACTGGACAGCATTGGGACAACGTATCTACCTTACCATTACTGGACAGCATTGGGGCAAGGTATCTACCTTACCATTACTGGACAGCATTGGGACAAGGTATCTACCTTACCATTACTGGACAGCATTGGGACAAGGTATCTACCTTACCATTACTGGACAGCATTGGGGCAAGGTATCTACCTTACCATTACGGGACAGCATTGGGACAAGGTATCTACCTTACCATTACTGGACAGCATTGGGACAAGGTATCTACCTTACCATTACTGGACAGCATTGGGACAAGGTATCTACCTTACCATTACTGGACAGCATTGGGACAAGGTATCTACCTTACCATTACTGGACAGCATTGGAACAAGCACGCTCAGAGGCACTCAGACACTACGCATATATCTCATGTGTGTTTCTATCTGTGATACAGGATGCAATATTAAGCCCCAACTTGTTTTTATCACACTACTTTCTTTGCAGCAACATGTGTTTGGTTATAATGTAAACAACCATAACCAATAATTTCTTATTAAAGTTAATCATACAAATACTTTTTGCTTCCATGGCATAGAGAGGTAAAGCATTGGCCTCAAAAAAAGATGACCAAGGATCAGCTAGTAAACTGGACCTGGGGGGGGTTGAATAGGGATTGTGGAAGTAAGGTACCCTTCTAATTTCTTCCATATTGGGGGGGATTCAATCACTATAATGCAGCAACGTGTGAAAGCTAGCATGCAGGTCCAGCTGGGACAGGCACTTGGCTCGTCCAATTCTGTCATGGAAGCTAGTCACATGCATGTGTGGAACCATGCATGCACTGAAGGAGATACTACAGGGCCCACATGTGTTGAAGGAAGGCACTGCAGACCTCCACAATGATGTGGGTTCACGTTACCCACCAGAAGAATGGAAACATTTCTATAAAAAAGTCACTTAGTTCTGTGCCATGTATGGTGTAGCTTGGGATGTCATTGTCAGGTAGTTTTCCAGCCTGGGAACCAGTTATAGCAGTTAGGAAGGTCTGTCCTGAAACAATCAGATGGCCATAGTGTGGGGCATTAAATCATATCCTAAAGCTGCCAGGATGAGTGCAAACTCTGCATCAGAAACAGAAGTAGAGGTTCAAATACAGATCAGGGTACAAGAAACCTTCAAACCTGTCTAAAAGATGAATTCCTCCAGCTGTTCTTTATCTTGTCCAGTGGTAGGTCCTTGCTGGATGAGGCAGGAATGGGCTCAGGCCCAAATCTCTTAAGCTCTTAGAGCAACGTATCTGGACAAAGACAAAAATAATAGGAGGACAAAGTTCCAAATATACAGACAGCTTTTAAAAACTGATCTTTTAAACTTATAAAGTTGCTTGAATAACAGGTTTTGAATTAGAATGCATTTTCTGAAGGATAAGAAGTCTAAAAATTAAATGTGTGTCATTATTTTGTGACTTCAGTCCTCAATGATTTGCTAGAAAAACACACATTTTATGAGGAGCAGACCAAAAATATGAGGCAAAAATCTGGCAGTTGAGAGGCATGCTCATGGCATATATTAATAGTTATGAAAAGCAGCAGAGAGGGGGACAAAACACATATAGAAAAGTTAATAATAATATTTATAACTACACAACAGAATTCACCTGAAAAAAAATGCAGGTGGCCAGCTCCACTTCACCTACCTGTTTTTTTTTTTCTCAATTTTTTTTTTATTTTTCAAATACATTTGAATGAATTCCATAGTATTTATACATAACATATTAAATAACTATGTACACTGTTTACATTAGCCTGACACTATAATAGATCTTAATGTATACAGTTACTTTATAAGTATGTCCAATTCATTATCAGAGTGTCTGATCAATTGCATAGTGTCAATCAAGGATAAGACTTTTCCTCAAGGGTTGTTTATAAATGCCTTTAGATACATTCTTAGTTCACTGGTAAATAACAAAAACACAGCAAATGGGCTCAAACTTCACCAATAAATCCAAAAAAGCCAAAACGAATAGTGAAGCAATAAAGCTTTTTATTAAGTAAAAGGAATTTATCCAAAAATACTATACCCGGCTTTTGGGAAATGAATGAAATTGGTGCATATGTTTTTAACTGTCTGATTAAAGTTTTACTAATTAAATGCTCTGTTTCTCATTGGTGGATTTGTAAAGGGAGATTGTTTAAATGGGGTGGTTTGATTCAAGCCTACATCTGATGAAGTGTATGGATAAACGAAAACGTACATTTGTGAGCATTAATGGTGTTTTATGTGCATTAAACTTTTTGGTTTTATGGTACCTCTCCGAGCTTTATTGCTTCACCATCCATTTGAGCTTTTTTGGATTTATGGATACATTCTTAGTTCTTTAATTTTAATTTCCAATAATGCTGTGGTCTTCAGTAGGCTGTAGAATTCTTCCAAAGTTGGTATTGTATTTGTATTCCATATTCTTGTTATACACTTCCTTGAAATTGCAAGTATAGTCCATACTAGATACATGTTTGACCTATTCAAATGAGGACCTTCATTCACATTTAATAATACAAGAGATTTAGTTAAATAAAATGATTTATTAAATAAAGCTTGTAGAAAGTTATTAATACCATTCTAAAATGGCTTAATTTTAACACAATCAAAGAAAATGTGGTTCCAATCTGCATTGTGTACTTGCTCACATCTCCAACATATTCCTTTTATGGAAGAACTATTTTTACTGATTCTATCTGGGGTTAAGAATGCTCTGTGCAAGCATTTCCAATTAAAACCTTTCCAGTATTGTGTAAATGATGTATATTTTATCAATAATAAGGTATTTGTTTTAATATCTTCAGTTAACTGCATTGAGTGTCGTTTTGTTATATATTTCCAATATGAGGTTTTGGGTGTTGTTTTATAGTTTGTCAGTATTTTGTAACATTTTGAATTACTGTTTCCCCGTCAATGTCATTATATATGATTTCATATATGTATTTTGTAAATTTGGGTATTTTCATAAACCACACTAAGAACAGCTCACAGCTGAATGAATACCACACAGAACCGACCAGTGAAAAAATAATTCTTTTTTTATTAAAAATATACGAAAACTCTCTCTCTAGTGCCTCAGCTGTGAACAGCCTTTAACAGAGTACAATCACACAAGTAAAAACCAAAGCTTTATATACTCTTTGCATTAAATTAATTACTTCATTAGAAAAGCAATTAAACAATTACCATTAAATTTGGGTATTTCTTTAAATGAAGAATTGTTAATTATTCTACTTAAATCTTGCGAATATGACAGAATACTCTATAAAGTTAGCCAGTCCTGTTGTGGAATTCTGTATGTTGTTTTTATTACTTGCATATCTAAAACTTTTAGTTCTTTGATACATTGGAGCCAACAAACAAATCATTTCTGTTCTCAGGAATTAATAATTTCTCTATATATTTTATGTGAAAAATTCTTTGTGACTATAAATGGTGTTAAAAGATTCAACCAAATTTTTAAATCTATATTTGCATTAATAATTTCCTAAATGAGTCAATGTAATAATTAATCATTAACATTTTAGTGGGTTTAGTTATGTTATATTGTATACTAATATATAATTAGTAGTCTTCTTAGAAACTATCAATCAAGCTCGAGACTCTGGACTCATTGTATCCACAGTATTGCTAGACCTTTCAAAAGCTTTTGACACCATCTCCCACACAGACCTTCTTCATCATCTGGCTAATCTCAAACTCTCTCCAAACACTCTTTCCTGGTTCTCCAATTACCTATCTGACAGATCTCAAGCAGTCAAATGGAAGAACTCATTATCTTCCTTTTTGCCTACATCTACTGGTGTTCCTCAGGGATCCATCCTTGGACCCATGCTTTTCAACATCTTCATAAACAACCTTCACACCTTCATCCCTGACACCACAGTCATCCAATACGCAGATGACTCTACCTTGGTCTGCTCTGCCCCAAACCTTCCTGAACTCCAGACCAAAACCCAATTAGCCTTTACCACCACAGAGAACTGGATGCACCAAAGCCACCTTTCTCTCAACTCCAATAAATCCAAAATACTAATTTTTCTCCCCTCCAAAGTTTCCTCTGTGAACAAAAACACTTTCAATTTTCTCAGCCAGACTAACACTGCCATTGAAGTGGTCCCCTCTGCAAAACTCCTTGGCATCACCATAGACGAACACCTCAAATTTGAACTTCACATACAACATAACATAAAGAAAACCCACCAAAAGCTAGGTATGCTATATAGGAGCAATCACTTCCTTTCAAACTCCACTAGGCATACCCTGGCAACATCCTTCCTCCTACCTTCCGTTCTATATGGAGCCCCTCTCCTAACCAACTTGTCTGCTACCAACACCTCTAAGCTCGAAGCTTGCTATAATAAGATCTCTAAATTTGCCACCAAATCAAAAACATCAAGCCACCACTGCCACAGCCTTCGTTCACTGAACTGGCTAGAACTCCCTAATCACTTAGACTATCTACAACTAACCACCGCTCACAAACTAATATTCTCCCCTAATAAATGCCCAGCCTTAAAGGACATACTTCCTCCATACATCCCTAACAGATCACTGAGATCCGAAAACCAAAACCTAATCTCCATTAGTAAACTGAAACGACCAGCTGGCCAGCTTTTACTCTCCTTCTCACGAGGTAAAAAATGGAACTCTCTGCCTACTTCACTTAGGACTATACCCAACACTGAATCCTTCAAAACTCAACTTTTTCTTCACCTAAATTCTAAATGGAAATGCTCCTGCTTTCACCCCACTTAAATTCCATAGCGACCCCTAACTAAGCACTCCTACTCCTACTCCACTATACTCTCATATTTATTCTAATTTCTCAAAATAACTACAACTAACAGACTTTAAGTGACTGTAAGCATATAAATATTGATTCAAAAAAAAAAAATCTGCCATCAAGTTCTCTGCAACTCTCAAATGTATTAACCCTACTTGTTTTTACAAACTATATTGTATGTATTTTTTCTTTGTAATCTTCATTTGCATTTTGTAACCTATATTGTTTTATACTGTTCTTGGAGCTTTATTCTGTAACCTATATTGTATTATACTGTTCTTGGAGCTTTTCTCCCCGGGCCTCCACTGAAAATGGGCACTTCTTGGCCCAGTGGACTTCCCCGGTAATCAAACTGAAATAAATAAATAAATAAATAAATAATATGTGCCATGGCAAATTGGTTTTATCTGTTATTTTAATTTTTTTTTTGTAAATCAAATTCATTTATTTATATTACAGTTAGTAATTCTTTCCAATTTGCAGAGTAATTTGGACTTATCCAATCTGAGATTGTTTTAGATATTGATGCTTTTAAATATATTTCTATATGAGGAAAGTTTAATCCTCCCTGTTTCCATGGTCTGATATGATGTATTAAAGCTATCCTGTTTCTTTTGGGGAAAAAAATTTATTAGGCATGAATTTATTTCTTTAAGTATATTCCTTGCTGGTAACAGTTGTATTGCCATGTCTATAGATAGGATCTTGGACAGTAAAACCATTTTTATTAACTGTAGTCTATCTTCAAATGTTAATATTATTTTGTTCCATTTTTCCACAGAGATTTTAATTGTATTGATGATATTATTATAGTTTTTTGAGAATACGTCATTATTATCCTTGCATAACTCAATTCCTAGATATTTTAAGGTAGATTCTTGTTTCCCTATTATGTGATCCCCCTTAGTCTGCAGTACTTTTTTATTTAAAAATAAAAAAATTGATTTTGATTTATTGAAATGGAGTCCTGAAGTCATGTGAAAATTGTCAATTAATATATATATAATTCTTCTAATATCTCTTTTGTATTAGATAATGTTAGTAAAATGTCATTAGCAAATAGCATTACTATAGAATTGTATTGTTCATAAATATCTATTCCTTTGATTTTTATATTGTTACGAATTGAATCTGCCAATATTTCAATAGCCAGAGCAAATAGGATCAGTGACATGGGACATCCTTGTTTAATGCCTTTTGTTATATGTATAGATTCAGAGGTAAAATGACCTAACTTGACATATGCTAAATTATTTGTATATATATATATATATATATATATATATATATATATATATATATTGTTTAGGAGATGAGAAAAGGATGCAGGAAATTCAAATAACATTAGAATTTTGAATAAATAGTCACAATTTAGGGAATCAAAGGTTTTCTCTATATCTAAGCCAATTATGAGTGTTTATTTTCTTTATTAGCATAATCTATAAGAGAAATTATCCTTTTAATATTGTCATGTGTGTGTCTATGATATATAAATCCAGTTTGATCATTAATTATTGTTTTAGATAGTGGTATTTTCATTATGTTAGTTAATATTGTCATAAATATAGTCATTATTTAATAATGATATAGGTTTATATGAGGTACCGAGGTTTGGGGATTTGTTTTCCTTTAGGATTGGTGTGATTAAGGAATATCTCCAAGAGGGTGACTGAATTTCTAATAGAGTTTTATGGAAGAGGGATACTTTATTTGAAGGAAAAAGTTTATATATTTCCATAATTATGCCATCTATACCTGGAACTTTATTATTTTTACCATCTTTTATTTTATCTGTAATTTCTTTGTAGGATATGGGTGCTTGCAGATTTAGTTTTAATTTTCCTGGTGTTTTTATATTAAAACATTTTTCATCTAGATTTAATTGATCAATATGTATATTTTCTTTTTGGAAATGTTCCATATAGTGATTTCTATAGACATCAAGAATGTCACCTACATCTGAGACATTTTCCCTTTCTTTTCATGGAAGATACGTTTAATGTTATTAGCTTTTGATTGTATTTTGATTCTTGTGGATACATTATGTAGATATTTGGGAGAAGTGGCCAAAGTATAAATTTTTAGTTTTTCTAAACCTAAACTAGTTTTATGTGCTAGAATTTCATTGTACTTATTGTTTAATACTTCTCCTTTCTTTTTTTATCGCTAAATGATTTTGATTTTTTTTCAGCTTTTACTGACAAAAGTTTGGATTATAGATCTAATAATTCAGAATCCCATTTTCTGATCTTTTTAAAACAAGTTAGGATTTTACCATATATGTAAGCTTTTAATGAGTCCCGTATCATTATTTTATTTATCTCTGTGGTGTAATTAA
Source organism: Protopterus annectens (assembly GCF_019279795.1). Lineage (NCBI taxonomy): Eukaryota > Metazoa > Chordata > Ceratodontiformes > Protopteridae > Protopterus > Protopterus annectens. The sequence goes on along the minus strand of NC_056740.1, from coordinate 411,486,517 downwards.
TATCTAAGAAGAACTGTAATTCAGATAATAACAAGGGTTTGAACTCTTTAATTATAGTTATATATGCTGGAATTATGGAGTTAAAGATTAATGATTTGTACCCATTTTGGAGTTTTAGTATCAATGAATTGTGGTCTGAAAAGGGGCAGGGATTGATTGAGAAATTAATGATTTTAGAGTGTAAGTCATGGGCAGCAAATATTTTATCTATTCTAGTTTGGGTACCAAATCTGTGATCTTGATGGGAAAACAACAAGAATGTATCTTCTTTAAATTTGAAAGTATCTACAAGATGAAATGATTCTACTGACTTGTTTAAAGCTTTTGATACAGCAGATGAACACAGCAGTCTTTTATTTATAGTTTCAGAAATATCAAATATACAGTTAAAATCTCATCCTAATATTAAGTTGCCTTTATAATTATTGGAAATGAAATCCAAGTGTTTTTAACAGTTCCTGTTCCAATGCCTGGGAACCAGTATAGATTGGTTAGGGTCCATATTCTGTTATTATATTTAACTATTACTAATGCCATAAGGCCTTCTTTAACTTCATACTTATAAATGATTTCTGGGTTAATCACATTTGTTTTCCATAAAATTGTTACCACTTTTGTCTTTGTCTTATAAGTGGATTGTGTGAATATCATATATTCCTTAGGATTCCATTTGTAATTGTCATTTGTTTTGAAATGAGTTTCTTGAAGGAAGACAATTTGTGCTCTGTTCAGTTTTAAATATTTTAGTAGATTTGATCTTTTGCTAGAACTGTTTAAGCCATTGGTATTTAAAGATAATAAAATTAAATCCATCTTAGGTTATTTAGACTATGTATTTTTTGTTTTATTGTGACTATTAAACATTTTCCTCTGATAACTATAAAGTATATGTTTGAGCTTTTAAAGGAAATTATCAGTTTTATACTTTGAGTGTTTACCAGTAAAGTAATGTTTTGGTCAGGCATACTAAAAATGTTTTCTGTCTAAAAAACTCCACCTATACTCTGTCACATATCATCTACTCAGAGGTGATCTCTGCTTAACATAAAAGGCCATGTCATACCCAGAGTTGTTGGACATGCTACACTTAAAGAAATCACAATCTTTCAGAGACACATGCTCCAGGGATCTAAACCTTGTCATCACAATGAACAAAACATGCTGGAGGGATAGTTTCCTGACCCAGAGATTCCCCAGACTCTGGAATAGACTGCCTATACATGTCAAGCAGAGCGCCTCTTTGGCTCTCTTCAAAAGAAAACTTGATGATTGGGTGGGAGATAGGAAATTCACCCGGGGATCACGTCAGTCACCCTGCTAGACAGGGGTCCAGGGAAGTAAATACTGTGGGAAGAAATAGCCAGGGAATTGTTATGGCTAGGCTTGTATAGGCCCTAGGGCCGATAGCCTGGTACCAACCTCTGAACCTACAAACCTATGAACAAATTTAAATTAGTAAATGTTTACAAAACTAAGATCTGCACTAGCCATGGAATGAAAATCATTCCTAATCTGATAGATAAACGTAAGTCCATCAGATTATCACTCATACCTTGACAATCCAGAACATCTGAGCTTCATGAATTGAATTATCATATGGAGAATATTTGTGATAGGAATAAGCAATATTTATATTATTTTGAATAGTATAGTACTATTGTAGATTAGACAGAATTCTAATACAATATAAATGTCTACTGATTGTATAAGCAATTAATATTTACATAAAGGATAGATGACAAGCAATTCAGTCATAGTAAAGTAGGATGTATCATATATAAAACCTCAGTAAAAGATTATAGCTCACAGTTATTTAACATATTCACACTTATTGATGAAGTCCCTCAAAACTTATTACTTAATATAAATAGATGGTAATAATATTTATACCTAATGTTTATTTTTATTTATTTATTTTTATTTTTATTTTACATTTGTTTACCGGGATAGTCCGACTGGATACATGTCCATTTTCAGCAGAGGCCCAGGGAGAAAAGCTCCATTTATATTACAATGTATTTTACTGGATATATCAGAAGTTATATTTCATTGTTTGCCAGCATTTAAGTAATCACTTTGTTTGTTGCTAACTTACTTAAAGCATCAAGTTTGCTTTATGTGAATATTGATGAAAGTTAGTGTATTTTAATTATCAGTGCATCCCTCTTCCCCCCATTTCCTACACATAAGGATTTTCATATCTGTCATTTCTTATTATAAAATGAGTGAAATTATAGTTTAAAAACAAAAAATTCACTTATTCTGATCAATGATTACAAGTTGTCTTTCCATATTCATAAATTGCCATTTTATGGCATATACTGAAAGTTTTTGGATTTAAATAGCAACATTCTATTTTGTATAATCAGCAAAGGTTAAACTGAATGATTATTGTCAATTTAATACTATTTGTTCAGAATATGATTGCTACATTCTGTGACATTTCAAGTTCAGGCTTCTATTGTTTCTCTTGAACAACTTTGTCAGTTTGATGTCATGTATAAATAAGAGTTACCTTGGTAACCGCTTAAGTATTATATATGGTCAAGTTGGGTTACAAAAACTACAATTCAAGTTAAAGGAATTACATGACTTGTTATGCATATTTACTTATATAAGAAAATCATCATGCTTCCCCTTGATGTTCAATGTAGTGTATGTCATTTATGACAAGTTAAGACAGTAGTGTTATTATACACAAGCCCATGTTATTAAATCCTGCCTTTAACATCTAAATTCAGCAGCCTGCTTCATCTTATAAGATGATTATTTATTTTATGTCTAGATTTACTAAAATCATACATTACATAACTATCGTGTGTTTTTTTTTTTTTTTTTTTGGCTGTTGCTTAGTTATTTGAGAGACCACAAGCTGTAATGCTTATTCTTATTATTAGCTCCATCCGAGCATGTTTATACAGTCCATAGACTTTAAATTATGAGAACCTTCTAGTTTCTTATTTGTTATTAATATATTTCCATCCTTACATACACACGTCAGTACTTCAAACACGGGCAAAAATGCCCATCCAGTTTTGTCAGAATACCATTCACTAGTTCATGTGGTATGTTTCCAGGCTGTTCTTAAAATATCCAAACCAATATTTGTCCTGTTTCATTTTACCAGCCTGTTCCATGCAGTGGCCACTCTGCCAGTGAACCATGCAACACGCCTTGCATTCCCACAGATATTTCCACAAAGGAAACCTGATATCTCTGTAGCACTTCCCGGCAACACCAAACACCCCTATAATCAGCTATCCCCATATGCCCAACACGTCCGAGCAAGATCACCTCCCAGACCACTACAAAGGGTTCTGCACAAGACCAAGTGCTCTTAATCTTTCACAATAACTCAGACTTCCACTCTTATGTAAGTCCTTAATGTGTTTGGACCAAAATACATTTTAAATATAAAATTCCGCTTATTATTTATTTATTCATTATTATTATTATTATTTTTTTTTTTTTTTAATCAAGAATTAACTTAATGAGCTAAACGAAGTGCTGGGAGACCATCAATATGTGTACATGTGGTTTAAAACAGCCCTTTTATTATTTATATATATATATATATATATATATATATATATATATATATATATATATTTTTTTTAAAACCAAAAACATTGCAGAGAATCATCTTGGAGGCTCCTCAGAGCCATTAAGCATTATCGTCACTCTGTCTCTGTTACCATAGCAACCTGGGAGCATCTGTTTCTGTTAGTGTGTCTGTGTACTGCATACCAGAGGCTTGCGATGCACCTGAAGCTTCACTTCACTGAAACTTCAAGCCTAAATTCCCTCCCTTTCAGCAAGGCAGCAGCGAGGAAAAGAACGGAGAGCACACAAAACAAAAAATCCTCCCAACAAGCCACCGTAGCAAGAGATAACACATTCTTCAAGCCTTCCCACCTCTCACTCTGCAGATGTATAAACAAACTATTCTCTGCCAAAGTATCCCAAATCATAGTTATATCCACCCCCTTCTCCTGAATCCAGGCTAAAACACCAAGTGTCTCTTCCTAATACACAAGCATCACTAAGCCGCAACCCACAGCTTCCCAGAGATAAAGACAACAACATACATCAGCTGCCAGACACATCTGCATCCCCACACACCATGTCAGGCTTAATCAAACATCACTCGAAGCTATGATACCTGCCATAATTGATATTAACTATGTTTAGACAGAATAATAATGACATTTGTACTAGCTGCTAGACACAGCTGCATCCCCACACACCATGTCAGGCTTAATCAAACATCACTCGAAGCTATGATACCTGCCATAATTGATATTAACTATGTTTAGACAGAATAATAATGACATTTGTACTAGCTGCTAGACACAGCTGCATCCACGCACACCATGTCAGGCTTAATCAAACATCACTCGAAGCTATGACACCTGCCATAATTGATATTAACTATGTTTAGACAGAATAATAATGACATTTGTACTAGCTGCCAGCCACAGCTGCATCCACGCACACCATATCAGGATTGATCAAACAGCACTCAAAGCTATGATACCTGCCATAATTGATATTAACTATATTTAGACAGAATAATAATGACATTTGTACTAAGAGCTTGCTACTATTATTTAACCAGGATATAGATGACATTTCTAAATCATACTTTAACTGAAGAAGGCATTAGACTCCATGACAGCATTTTTTTAAACACACTACTGTTACTGCTATTATATATGATGTTAATTTGTTACATTTGAGTCTGAACTTTGATGAATGATACCTTGTTGAATTAGTTAATTAATTACTTAAATTATTATAAGTAAAATCAATGAAAAATGAACAAGATAAGTATTCAATGAGTTCAAGTAGGGGAATAGAAACTTGTATGTTTGTATTATATGTTGCTTTGTTTGGCTTGTATATTATGTAAAAAGTAACCCATCTTGATCTCCCTTTGTTTGGGAAGAATTACTGAACTCTTTAAACATTCTGAATAAATCATTACTGTTTCTCAGCTGTTTAAAAAATGCTCCTTTTTAAAAATAAAAACAGATGACAAGTGATGTACCATATCAGTTTGAGAGATGTAGTTGTAAGAGTTATTTTTTTGGGACAGCTATCCTGGAATCAAGATTATTGTTTCTTCTTTCTAGCATCAGTTCAAGGATTTGTTTCTTTTATTCTTTTAAGAGTAGGGGCCATCCATTCCATTTCTTCTGGTATAGACACTATGTTGTTGTTTTTGATGAATATTGTAGCTTCTTCTACGTCATTAAAGGTTCTCATCTTGTTGGCAAAAAGAATTTTTATCTTGGCTGGAAAGGCCAGCTGTGCTTTAATGTTGTTTTGTTTCAACAGTTTTATTATTGGCCATACTTTTTTCCTTTGTTCTAATATTCTGGAAGAATAATCATTGTCAAACCTTATCAGGCTTTAACTGTATTTTAAGGGTGATTTTCTCCAAGCAGATTTTAATATTAGTTCCTTGTTCAGGAATGAAAGAAATGTTATAACTATGGCTCTAGGTGGAGTATTTGTTGAGTTAGAAGTAGGTTTCCTCAGTGCTCTATGTGGCCTTTCAATTCCAAATGAAAGTCTCTCTTTCAAGTCTAAAAATTCAGGAATCCAGTTGTTAAGAATGAAATGATGTCTTCTCCTTCAGTATTTTCAGGCAGACCAAAGATCTTTATGTTGTTTCTCCTTTCCCTGTTTACTAAGTCATCTATTTTGTTAAGCAGCCATGTATTCTGTTTAAGCAGAAATTCTTTTTGGAATTCTTCCTCTTTGAGTCTCCCTTCAATGTCATTTAGAGAAGACTCTGTATTTGTTATTTTTAGGTTCATAGGTTCATAGGTTCATACTAGGCTATCTGCCCGAGGGCATTTACAAGCCTAGCCCATAGTTTTGTGGCTTACGCCACCCCTTTAGTATGGGGAACTATACCCATTATTTTGCTGTGCCTCTGTCGAGCAGTGACACTGAGGTAATCCCTGGGGTATATCTGCGATCTCCCATCCATTGGTCAAGATTTCTCTTGAACAAGGTCAGCGAGGTGCTCTGCCTCACATATACCGGGATTTTATTCCACAGCATAGGGAGTCTTTGGGTGATGAATCTATCCCTCCAGCACGTCCTATTAATAGCCGTGTCGAGGTTTAAGTCTCCGCCCTTGTGGCTCTGACGGATCTAGATTTTTGAGGTGAAGCATATTCATCAAATCTGGGTTTGACATGGCCTTGTATGTTAGGCAAAGGTCACCTCTGAGCAAGCGGTGGCGACTGAATAGAGCTGGAGTTCTTTCAGTCGGGCAGCATAGGACAGATGTTTGAGACCCTTTATCCTTTTCGTGAGGAACTTTTGTGGCCTCTCCAGCTGCTGCAAGTGTCGGGTCAGATACATTCCGAATGGGGCATTGTACTCAATCATTGGTTGATGAGTGATGAGTATAGGGAGACTATGACCTCCCTTGACCTAGATGAGAATCCCTTCATGATAAGGTGGGCAATGTAGAAGGTCTTCCTAACTACTTTAGCTACATGGGTGTCGAATGACAGACTACTATCAACCTGGGTCCCCAGGTCCCTGATAACTTCTTCTGTGCTCAGTGGATTGCCACCTATTTGGTAGCTAGGGGTAACCTTGTTTTTCGAAGGGTATGACTATGCATTTTGGCATTTAACTTTAGGCCATGGCTCTGGCACCAGTTATCCATTTCTGTGAGACCCTTCTGAAGGATATCTGTGTCAGATGTGTTTTCTACTATGGCCCAGTTTGCAGTCATCTGCAAACTTTGTCAGCCATAACCCTCCTGTGTTTGCTTGTACTTGGAAAAGTAGATGCCAAACAAGAGTGGGCCCAGGACTGAGCCCTGTGGTACACCACTTGTGACAGGCTTTGAGTCTGACATGGCGCCAGCAACTCTGACCCTGTGGGTTCTGTCACTCAGCCAGTTTGCAACCCATCTTGTGATATATGGGTTAACATTTAAGCTGATGAGTTTTTCAATGATACCCGAGTGGGGTATTGTATCGAAGGCCTTCGCCAGATCGAGGTAGGCTGTATGGACTGCCTTTCCCTCATCAATGGCTTTGGTGACTGTTTGAAAAAGTCAACCAAGTTTAGAAGGCATGATCTGCCTTTGACAAAGCCAAACTGGGATGGATCCAAAGTCTGCAAATTCCCTATGTCTTTATTTATGAGGTCCATTATGATCCTCTCCATGGCTTTGCAGATAAGGCTTGTCAAGCTAATGGGCGGTAATTTCCAGGGTCGGTGGAGGCACCGCCTTTGTGAAGTGGGACCACAGTTGCAGTCGCCACTCCTGGAGTGCGTATCCAGAGGTAAGACTATGATTAAACAGCTGTCCTAGCTGTGGGTTTAATTCCTCGTTGAGTTCATGGAGCACACAGCCGGGGACACCATCAGGTCCCATGGATGCTGTGTTTTTTGCTTTGGAGAGAGCAGTTCTCACTTGGGCGTTGGGGATGTTTGGGGGGCTGCAATCGCTTGGTATAGATATCTCTCCTTTTGGGGGTGAGGGGGGAGAGAAGTTTGCACTGAACCTGTCAGCCAGTATGTTGGCAATGTCTGTAGGATCAGTAATCTTCACATCATTTTGAACTAGTTCTGAGCATATCTGGGAGTTTCCTCCCAGGTTTCTAACATAGCTAAAGAAGGCCTTATGATTGTCTTTTGAGTCTTTAACTATTTTTCTCTCAAAATTTGCTTTGGATGATTTTATGAGAGCTCTTAGTTTTTTACTTATAGTGATCAAGGGTGTCTTACCTTTTAAGGATTTTGCTCTGTCTTGTAGTAGCTTCCTCCTTTTGTTGTAGAGTTTGTTTATGGCTGGGGTCCACCAGACTGGACGCTTGCCTTTGGTACAAAGAGTCTTTGTTTTGCTTGGGATTGCCTTATCCATGCAGTCCTGCAGGTGCTGGTAGAAGGCATTTGTAAGTGATTCAGCGGCTTGAGTACTGTTTTCCGGCTCGGGGGCCTTAAAGGAGACCACACTAGTCTTTAGAAGTGTGAAGTCAGCTTTCGAGAAGTTCTTTACTGCGGTCTTTTTTATTTCAGGTGGGGGTGGGATGAGGACCTCCAGCGAGATTAGTTTGTGATCTGATCTCACGAGTGAGGCGTATACTTCCGGTGTTGAACATTGTGCTCCCATGTTCGTGATGATGAGATCAAGTATGTTTTCTCCTCTTGTGGGGATGGTGACTAGTTGTTCCATGGCATTTGAGTTTATGAATTCCAGGAACTTTTGGGCTAGGGTGTTTGGGCTTGAGTAGTGTTCCCAGTCTATATTAGGGTAATTGAAGTCACCTAGTATGATGGTGTTTGGTGATACATTTATCCCCTCTAGTGTTTTCAGGAAGGCCATGTGAGGTTCCTGAGTTTGTGAGGGTGGCCTGTAACATGCTACAATTTGCAGAGCAGTCTTGCCTATGGTTAATTGCACCTGGATGGTCTCCGATGCATCGTGCATTGCCACCAGTCTTGAGGTGTGGGTGTCATTGATGAATATGGATACCCCCCCTCCTTTCTTGGTATTGTCCGGATTTTGGGGCCGGAACGCATGATAAGAGGTAAAACCTGATAGTGCTGGGGTGCTCTCAGGAGCCTTGAACCAGGTTTCTGTCACTGCACAGACATAGATGTTCTCCATAATGAGAAGGGCCTCGAGTGCGTGCATTTTGAGATTTAGACTTCTGGCATTGAGCAGCATTACCCTTAGTTTTTTTCCTTTTTTGTGTTTTAGGGTGGTAGGTTTAGAATTTGAGCCTTGCCTAAAAAAGGCACTATGGGGGTGGCAAGAGCCTTTGCCAATATCCGGAATCCCAGGGGTGACAGGTGCAAGCCGTCCCTTGCGAAGCAGCGTGGCTTGTCCAGCATGTCATCCCAGGCAGACAGACATTGGATCCCCTTTGAATGACACCAGAGTTTAAGCCAATTGTTAAAGCTGATCATCTTATCTCTGTATTGTGGCATCATTCTTGGTGAAGGTAGGATACTGCTCAAGGTCAGGGTCATACCTGCCTGGGCTACATAATCAGAGAGCTCCTCAATGTCTCTTTTCATGTAGTCCAAGGAGGTACGTCTCAGGTCGTTTACACCAGCGTGGATAATGACTGAGTCATTTGTACCTGCTGTTGAGAGACCTGAGTGCTTGCGTTATGTGGTGGATTCTAGCGCCCGACAGGCAGCTTACTGTGACCTTCTCCTTACTCAGTCTGGTGGCGGACGTCAGTGTGTCTGACTATGGAGTCACCAATGACTAGTGTGTCTGGCATTCTGTTTGGCCTTAAGGGCTGTGACTGTTTGACACTCTGACTGTGAGGTCTATGTGTTGCAGGTGTTGTGTTCTGAGGTGGTGGTTGTTTGGGTGTCTGCTTTGGTGGCCTCTGCAGTTTTGGTAGATTTTTGATCAGAGCCTTGAGTATGTCTTTGTGTGTTTATGTGTATGATTTGAGGTTGTGATGGTACTATGTGAGACTGGGTCTATAGTGTGTGTGGTAACCTTCTCCTCCTGACTGGTCTTGCCAGTCCTATGTTGAGAGCTCAGCCTCCAGTTTGGCCGTATAGTTGCATCTCTCGCATGTATTTGTGTTTTGTGGGAGGAGGAGAGGGTTGTCTGTGTACATGAGGCAATTGTAACATTGCCTCAATATTCCCAGGTTCACCAGCTGAGCAGGAGAAGACACTAGCAACTGATCCCTCGACATGCTAGAAGGACTAGACAAAAAACTTTAAAAGAGATTCCGGGGGACGTGGGTGACCGAGAAATGGGGGGGTTGCCTTTTTGGGGTGCTATCTATAAGAGTGCCGTTTTTGTGTGGTGTTGCTGTAATAGTTCCTTAAGAGTATCCGTCTGGTTTTGAGAATTTAATTTGAGGTTTTCTAAGTCATTTTTAAAGCCATCCATCTTCAAAGATAGTTTCTGTAAGGTAGATGTCATCAATTAGAGTTCTTTTTTCGGTACTTACGTATTATCACAACCAGATTTTAGCGAAAATTCCACTTGCTTCCTGATATCGAAATCTGACCGTTAGTGGTTTATAACTGTCATATAGTGTGTTTCCTTTAACAATAGCATTTTTTTTTCAGGAGTGTTTTCAATAAAATGTAAAAAAAAAACATGCTGTTGTTCCTTTATGCACTTTACTGCCAGCAGCATGTCGCTTACTGAAAGTCCGCCCGATGAACGTTCCTTATTTTTGTAGTAGCAAATGCTGATGAATAACAGTCATAATTGCTTTTGGGTTTCAGGTATCACAGGTGTGTCATTGCTTTCCTGAGACTTGTAAACGACAGTATTTTGCTTAGTTTAACATGTTTCTGGGATTAAAAAACACACAGAGGGACACCTTTTCACCCCCTGGAGTCCTACTGAATGGAAAACTTGTAGCATGACATGCACTTTGACAAGGAAGAGAGAAAAAAAGGACTGCTTTTGAGAGAAGGTGGTTTCAAGAAGGGTTATGAAGAACAGCATGAAAAGTTACTGTGGCTGTGGCTGGAAGCACCATTAATGCACAAAGGAGATAGCTGCACACATGCAGTACATGGCAGTAAAGTGAAACCCCATCTTAAAACAACCTTCAGCATGAAAGAGAACACATTTGCTGACATTTGTACAACAAAACGGTCAGATTTCCATATCGGGTAGCAAGTGGCATTATCGCTATACACTCATTGTGATAAAACGTAACTACCCTTTTTTCAAATCAGCATCTGGATGAGAATTCCTTGAGTCATTCATATTCAGTGACTCAATATATCTCCAAGTTACTTGACAGGAACATTTTTGAATATCTCCACCAAAATTGATTTTCTTGTAGTTTAGTCGTTTATCTATAGATTTCTGATGATTTAAACTTGAAAATAATAAATGTTTCCTATATTATTATACTAGTTTATGGAGCTCTCAAAATTCACTGCTGTCAGTTGGCCATCTAGGCCCTGCCCCCCCTTCACCTACCTGTTTGAGGGGGCTATGCAACCACTGCCCACACACCCCACTTATGTATTCCAACTCTGGAATCATACCGTCTCAGAGAAAAGGAACACCCTTTAATATTAATTCTATTCTATAGTTATGTATGCAATTAAATTTGATACAGAATTCATCATCATCATCATCAGACTCCTTTCTTCCCATTTTTCTACATGGTATTGGGGTATCGTGTTAACTGTCGCCAACACTCTTGATTCAGTGCCACACTCCTGCCTTCTTCAACATTCATGCCTGACTGTTGCAGATCTTCGTTCACACAATCCATCCACCTCTTTGCTGGACATCCTTGCTTCCTCTTACCTTATTCCTGTCTGTCCCCAGTCTTCCTCACCAGATTGTCTTCTGCTTTTCTGCATGTGTCCAAACCACCGTAATCTGTTCTCTTTGATCTTTTCTGCAATTGGAGCTACATTGGCTTCTGCTCTTATGTCCTCATTTCTTCTTCTGTCCCACAATATGCATCCTACCACCCTTCTCAGGCACTTCATTTCCATCATCTCTAGCTTCATCAACTGTTCTGCCTTTACTGCCCAGGTTTCTGTCCATACAGTAGTACTGGTCACACCACTGTCTTGTACACATTACTTTTCAGCTTCTTTGGCATTTCTTTTATGATAGACTACACCTGACATTCTTTGCCAGTTGGCTACAGCCCCTCTGATTCTAGCTTTGACCTCTTCATTCAGACTTCCTTTTTCCTCGGGTCTATTTTATAATGAAAAATCAGAATGTCGAACGCTCACGTGAGCAGAAATGCAAATGCTCGATGTTGGTATTTTATGACTGCACTACAGTGAAGATCGGAATATTTGCCCTTTCCTCACTGTAGTGCAATCTCAGAGTTGGAATATATATTTAGGAGGGTGCGGGGGGTGCAGCCCCCCACAATAGCAATTTAGAGTATTTGAATTTCCACTCATGTGAGCGTTCGACTTTCTGATTTTTCGTCATTATAATATAGACCCCTTTCCTCAACCACCCCTCCCAGATACTTGAAGCTGTTTACCTCTTCCACTACCTTCCCTTCTATCTGTATTCTCAGCTTCTTCTGATTTCCCCAATTTGCTGCCATTACCACTGTCTTATCTGTGCTTAGTTTCAATCCATGTGCCTTTAGTTTTGCATTCCATTCTCCTATCCCATCCTGATACAGAATTATATCCTTCATAATTGGAATAGACAGCAAGCCTCTGGTGGTGGCATAGACATATAAAGCTCCAGCTATGGCCTAGGTGATTCAAGTTTGATTAGCACTTTGAGTGTTTGATGTACCAAGTGTGGGATGACCAGAATAGTCTGCCTCAAATGCAGGCAATAAGAAGAAGGGGGATTACCAGCTATCCTGGGCTGAAAGTGTTAGGAGCCATGATTGACAGATGTCAGTCTTATAGTAATGCAGTATCAACATTCAGGAAGGAATGGCAATACTGTATTTGTGGACATGGCTGAAGTGCAGCCTGAAGCACTTCATGTGTGGTATTTTAACTGTAGCAAGCTGGTTGTTACATTTGTATCAATTGATCTACCCCTGTTTCAAAGCAAAAAGAATTTTTTTTTTTTACCTTCAACTTTTTCTTTCTTTTTTTATTTTGGTGCTCAACTAGAAGACCTTTTTCTTTGTTTCTAGACTTTGTTTTCCTCCTTAGCTAAGACAGGTGAACTGCATAAGGTATCATAACCTTGTTACACATACATACCTCTGAAACTGATCCCATTGGAGGCTTGGGATACATGGAGAACATTGTTTACAAGGGAGTGGGTCTTTAGTTGTGTCACAAAAGGAATTGTGGGTGATATGCTGTGAACCCATTGTATATCATAATCATCATCATCTTGGAGAAATCAAACAGGGGTGGGAAAGGGAAAACCTCTCTCGGCAGTAGTATGGCACAATCTCCTAAATGGCCTTGGATGTTGTCAGAGGCAGTCAAATGAAGGCTGGCCGGAACTGGTTGACCAAGTAGACAAGAAGAGGCAATAGCAGCAGCTGACAGCTGAGTGAAGGAGACTAAACAAATAACAATGTGTAAGGGAGAACCAGCCTGTTTGCAGTTACTTATTAAACAAGTTCATAAAAAAAAATATATAAATAAATACAAAACAGAAAAAAAACAGAAAAAAATAATAGTGAAAATTGTAAAAAACCATGTCGCTGCACTGACCACTGTTTGTGTGGCATAAATTTACCTTACAGTTTCATAATAAATAATTGAAACTAGAACTGCAGTATATATTACCTTTATTTTAGTGCTCCAAAATTACAATGGTTCTGAAATATAGACAAAAGTCTGCATATGTGTATGCAGGTCATAGGAGCATAGAAGCAATACTAGTCAATTGAAGATAAGGACCATACGATACCTAGTCATATATACCACTAAGCAGACACACTTAAAAGACTGTGCCTTCCTTTTCAAACAATAAATAATGCTTGCTTCCCAAACTGAGAAGGGCTATATATAATAACGCTAATGTATGCTTATGTCTACCCAACCAATCATCAAGACTAGACTTAAAGATAACTCTTTGTTTGACCTGCAGTGGAAGCTTATGCCATAGGACAGGAATATGCTAAGTTAGGTATTTATCCCAACAGGGAGTCTTGTTTACGTTACGGTGTATATTTAGATCTTTAGTGTGGGTGTTCATAAAGCCACTGGGTTTTCAGAGAAATAGGAAGACAAATGGGATTGGGTCTTTTATGGCTCAAAAAAGCAGATACAGGTCAAGGCTCAAAAAAGCAGATACAGGTCACCTTGAAGCAGTTTATACACCGCTGTGTATAGGGACAGTTGTGCCAGTATGTCAGTGTAATTGTGTATAAGGACAGTTCTGCCAGTCTGTCAGCATAATTGTGTATAAGGACAGTTGTGCCAGTCTGTCACTGTAATTGTGTATAAGGACAGTTGTGCCAGTCTGTTAGCATAATTGGGTATAAGGGCAGTTGTGCCAGTCTGTCAGCATAATTGTGTATAATTACAGCTGTGCCAGTCTGTCAGCATAACTGAAGGATTCAAGGCCTTTAAATTTCTTGTTTAGGTGTCTTTGGGGCCTTTCCAGCTAAGTATTTTGGTTGGATTTATATATGCCAAAACAGCATTGTATTCAGTATTGAGTTTTATAAAGGAAAAATACATTGGTAGGATGACTGTTTTGTATCTTGAAGATATTGACTTAGAATTTAGTGGTCCAGATAGAAGGATTTCCTAACTAAGCATAAAATGTGATAATTGATTGAGATAGAGTTGTCCATGTAAGCACCCTGGTCCCTTGTGACAGCATCTGTCTGTATTGTTTATAACATATGAGAGTGGAACAACTTTTTTTTGCTG
>NC_056740.1:411347186-411467186 GCF_019279795.1 Protopterus annectens | reverse complement strand
AAATGGAGAAAATCAGAATAAGCTGAGAACTGAGATAGAAAGGAAAAAATTAAACAGGTTCACAGCTTCAAGTATATGGGAGAAGTGTTGAGGAGAAGGGAAGTCTGAACGTAGAGGTCAAATCTAGAATCTGAGGAGCTGCAGCCATCTGGCACAGGGTGTCAAGGGTAGTTTATGACAGAGGAATGCCAAAGAAGTTTAAAAGTAAGGTGTACAAAACGGTGGTGAGAAAAATACTACTGTAGTATAGTAGTAAAGGCAGAGCAGATAAGAAAGCTACAGGTGATGGAAATGAAGTGCCTGAGAAAGGTGATAGGATGCACACTGTGGGAGAGATGAAGAAATGAGGACATAAGAGCAGACACCAAAGTAGCTCCAATTGTAGAAAAAATGAAAGAGAAAAAAAATACGTGATTTGGGCACATATGCAGAAAAACAGAAATCTAGTGAAGAAGATTTGGGGCAGACATGAAGGCAAGAAGAAATGAGGTCATCCAGCAAAGAGATTGATGGATTGTGTAACAGAAGATCTGTGACAGTCAGGCATGAGTGTCGAAGAAGGTATGAGATTAGCACTGAACAGAGAGAGATGGCAACAGTTGACACGGCACCCCAACCCCATGCAGAAAATGGGGAAAAGGGGGCTGATGATGATGATGAAATAATGAAGTTATTTGTTAACGGGGTTGGTATCGTCATAATGGAATAGTCCACAGACTGATAACCTAGTATTTACCCATGAACCTATAATGTCTTTAGCATACCCACTATATCATAGTTGACCACATCATATACTCTTTCTCTCAAATTGGACCTGTTTCACTCCCTTTTCATATTGTGGTAGAAAGAATTACATTGGTTATATGGCCATTATGTCTGAATCATGGATGCCATTATTTTATAGCTGTACAGGTTAAATTTGTCATATCCTAACCAGATTAAAGGCAGTAAAAGCTGTTTATTATGCTTATAAAATAGGCATCTGTATTTTCTACCAGTTTCAATTTTACTTTGCTAGTTTTGCAATGTACATTATTGAAAACATTTCCTCCACACATTGCAACTAATTGATTGTAGCATTTATTTATTTGTTTCTTTCTTTGTTTTTTTTTAAGCATTTGCTGATCAGGAAAGTCCAACTGGGCACACTGTCCCATTTTCAGTTGAGGCCCAGGGTGAATAGTTCCAGAGTGCAGATTTATATTTTTTTAAATAAGTGGGACATTTGCATGAAATATTCAGGGTAGTCTTTCTAGGTCCTTCCTATCAAACTGTTGTGCATCATTGTACAAATCCATCTACAAGTGATGTCTTGCAATTATTTTCAGAAATCATATTATGGATTTGAGCTGAAAAATTCACTGTTAGTACAGATAGTGATGAACCAGAAATGGTATGCTGAAAATTTTTTTTCACAAAGTCATGGACATTTGATGAAAATAATATTTAAAAGAAATATGTTGTCCATTTTAAATATCTGGTTGTTATACAAGTTTACAACTTTCTAACTACGTAGAAATTTGGTATGATATCTTGGGGGGGGGTATTCATGTTAGGGTCTCTTCTATCTTAATTCTTGTGTGCCATTATACAGTTTTATTTGTAAATGTTGTTCAATAGTCATTTTTCACTAATTACATTTTGGATATGATCTGCACTGATTCAATGTCACAGTTCAGGTGGTGGTTGCCCATAAATGTTATATTTAACAATTGAGCTCATAGTGCATATGTTTTGGCAGAGTTATGGCTATTTGATGGATGGGCATACTGATAAAAAAACTGTCCCCCAACCCTTTACCCAGCCCTTCCAGCACCCAAGCTGGGACTCAAACACAGATCTGAATTGTTGTGAAAACCCCAAACCACCTGTAACACAGAGCCAGATAGCAAATTAGAATTTTGGTATGGATCTTTCAGAGCAGCCATTTTAAAGACCATTCTGTCTAAAGGTTGTGTTATAGTGTGCAGTTTCTTTTATAAACAGAATTTCACAGTCATTTTGTAAATCCTGTTTTTAAGCCAAGTTACTCAAAGTCAACGCCATAGTTCAAGTGGGAGTGTTCTATAGGTAGCATGTCAAGCATTTATTACATTTTGGCAGAATTATGAGCATTTGTTTAAACGAATGCCAAAAAAAATGTTTTCTTGTTTTACCAGATTTCTAGTGCAGCTCTTGTACTTACAGTTCTCTGATAATATTTTTGATATTTTTGCAAAAAATATTTTCAGTGCTTTGAGTTAAAATACACGAGACAATTCTGCAGAATTTTTTTTCCATTGGTGATCAGCTTCTGGAAATAGAAAAATATCTTTCAGTGAAATTTGAAAGGATTCTAAGGAGAAGGGGTCTGTGACTGACGGTGAAGCCTGGGTGGTCTGCACTAGCTTCTCCTTATTGTGGAATTATTTAACGCACAGGAAGTATCAATTTGGTTGTTTTATTTTCCTTACCCCCTTTATAAGCACTTTTCATACACTGACTTGTAATAGTTATTTTTATACCAACACACAGTTAAGCCTATAGTTGTATACAAATGGTGATTGATCATTTTCATAATTTAAGAAGCCACAATAATATAAGAGAACTGTTTTGTTCTACTTTTTATACCAATTTTCTCGCAAAATGCTCAGGTTAATAATGGAAGGACTAGTATGCACAATAGGATAATATTTACCATGTCATATAATGTACATACCAGCATGGTTAAACGTGTCATCAACAAACATTGGCATATTTTAAGAAATATTGAAGAATTAAATAAACACATAGGAGATATACCTGAGTTTAGTTATAAAAGGGTCATGAGTATGAAGCAAAAACTATTTTATAAAGAATTAGGTAAGCTTGATATGAAAAAAAAATAGCCAAAGAAGGGAATCTTCCCATGTAGGAACTGTGTTTTTTGTAAATTTATATACAAGGGCAATGTATTTGTGCATCCAATTACAAAACACAGCTATAACAGTCATGTATATTCGGACTGCCACTCTATGAATTTAACATATACTGCTTTCTGTAATTCCTGTTTGGCTTTCTATGTTGGTATGACAAATGATGTAAAATCTATATTGATAATGAAACATTTTAGATACTTAGTTCATAAACTAAGTCTTAATTGTATGATTTATTGAATAATTGTGTAATTATTATTGCAGAGTATTTAAGCCAAGAGGTGTTAACTGGTGTTTTACAACTTGAGAAAGCATTTTGTGAAAGCTGGTTTGCTTGTTGTTTTTAATAAAAGTATTTTACATGGTTCCTTGAGCTGTTTTTTTGCTGGGATTTCCCTAACATTTGTACTTTCTTGGTTTTACCTGCTGAAGGTTTTCTTTTGTGGTTTGTTGTTCTACTTATTACCCAGTTTGCTAGCTCAGGCATTTACTGCTTACTTACTTCAATTTTCTTTAATTTGCTTGCCCTTTTTTGTGTAAAAATCACTGTGTATTGCCACTAAATTGATTGGGTAAGTTGTCCTATTTTAAATATCACTTACAAAGAAAGTTCACTGTATTTTAATCCTTGGTATAGCCCATCATTCCTAACATTAAACCTACATAATTTCAGGAATGTTAACATTGGGTGAATTTGGAATTAATTGGATCTACTATTCAGGCTCATGCTCCCAGCTGGACACAATCTTTTATGGCCTAGTCTAGCCACTTGTATCATGGCCTATATGCAGTGAGCACTTCCTGGCCAACAGACATAAATAAATAAATAAATAAATGTGTTGTCTGGCTATTATCATCCAAACACAGTAATATAAATGCAGTAGGTATTGCAAGACAAAAAAGAATAAATTACTTTAACGGGGTGAATCTTTATGCACAAATCATTATAAATGTAAATTCTGTTCATATATGCTTCAATCCCAAAGACACACAAATAGTGAATTAAAAAAAGCAAATAGTACTTGCTACTGCAAAATGATTTTTAGATTTAACAGATTTATTCAGTTCTTAAGGCATCCACGGATGCTGAAAACCTGGGATCTCTATCCACATTAAAGTCTTACTTATGAAAAATGTAATTAAATTTTCCATTAAATTGAGAGTACACTTAAATCATTAGGTAGTATAGATAAATATTTTTGTTCAAGTATAGCTCCAAGTACCAATACACAGCAGATATTGTGTCAGATATTTCAAGGGGTATATGATAAGCTATGCTATTTTTATCTGCAGAATTCCCAGATTTACACTAACCCTCATTATTATCAGACTTTTACTGTTTCAATCAAGATGCAATCAAACAGTTAATAGGTAGCAAAATGGTGTCTTGGAACCACCATATAATTTCAGAAAGTATATTATATCATTGCAGTTTTTCATTGTTACAGCTAGTTGAACCCCCCACCCCCCAAAAATGTTAAATTTAACTTGATAGTATGGACCACTCATAAAGTAAGAAATGCCACTACAGAAAGGGACAGCATTTAGAAATAAAGCACAAAAAACTATAGCCAAACAAAGACAGAAAACAGAAGCAGCTTCATGGTGCTCATTCAGCAGTGCGAGTAAATTTGATTCAACACCATTACAAAATATATTCTTACTCTGAATTGAGCTCATTATAGATAGCCGGAATAATCTATTCAATCTTTGTTATACTAAAACCCTGAGCATCTGCCTATCTCACCTATCTCACCAGACAACATAATTGTACAGGTGTTCTGTAATTAGTTTTAAAAATCTACCATAGTCCAACTCATACCATCCATTTTCACTATTAAAACCTCATACAACATTAAAAGCATAGAAATTATCCAGACCATACAAAGTCTGAGTACATTTACTATTAACAAAATTCCACCAAAAGTCATAAAGTTCAGTGTCCTTAAGCAAATCTACCCCAGAACATTAACTTGCCATCAAAGCATTGCTGAAGATTATGCACTTGTATTAAAGAAACAAACTCCAGCAGTAGCATCACACCAAAGCAGGTCTTGCAGCTCTCTCTTCAGTGGTTCCACTGCTCACCTACCTACCCTTAGAAAACTGCTTGGATAAGCAGTTCATAGCAACTAACCTACATTTCTTGCAAATATTTCTTTCATAGCTGTCAAAATGGGGTTCTGACACATCATGGTGTAAATTATGCATTAAACAGTACTGCACACTTCATACACATGAACATTATATAAATACGTTATCTCAGCTCTGTTTCTCAGCTTCCTTTAATTTCTCCAAATCTTTTGGGTTTCTAATACCATGACATGAATGTACCCCATTCCTAAGTCAAAGTACGATTAAAGTTCATGAAAGTAGTATTGTTTCAATCTTTGATGTCAGTCAAAAGTGCTCTTTGCAGCACCCACAATGTGCCCAGTAATGACTCCTTCTGAAATTCATATGGAGTTACATGTATTGGTAACATATCTAAACACGACTGTAGATTCTTTTTAAGACCCTTGCTCCTACTACTATTGGAACTGTCTGGATATCTTTCTTCCACATTGCTCTCATTTCTGCCTGCAGATCCTTATATTTTATGACTCTGTGTCTCTCTGTACACAAGACACTGTAGTCATTGGGTGTAGCAATTTCAAAGATCAATGCTACTTTTGTCTTCTTTTCATGGACCACTATATCCTGTTTTCTAGCATCTATCTTTTGAATTGTTGGTAATGGATGATGTGATGTAAACTTCATCATTTTCTATGATGCTTTGTGGCTCATGTTTGCAATGTTTTTCATCCACTTTAATGCCATCACGTTTGCACAATCCCCAGTGTAACCATCTTGCCACATTATTATCCTTTCAGTATGTCACAACCAGCAACGAGGTGTGCAACTGTTCCCAATTCAGTTTTACAAAACTTACATTTGTCTGTTTCTCCCACATGTTCTATGGACTTTGTAAACCAATGAGCACCCAGCCCACTATCTTGGGCCACCCAATATTAACCTTTCATCTCTTGGTTGGAATTCACTTCTCCTTAACCATTCCTGCATTTGTTCCTGATCAACATGAGGTTCATCCAGACGTTTTCTGTACTCCCAACTATATTTATGCATTTTCCACATTTCTTTCCTTCCCAGCTGGTCCTTCACCTTATATTCTTTCTTTTGTTTTTTGACACATTCAGTTGCTGCCTGATTTTTATCTGCTTCTGGTTTGACTTCAATTCCTGCTTGACGCCGATATGCTTCTGCTAAATTAAGCATAGAGGTCATCTTAGATTTATTCTCCTCATGTTTCAAAACTTTCACTACATTTCGGTCTTGTCAGCAGATATGTGTGGAGTCCCACGATTGCAGATCTATACATGTAATCAATTTCAAGGAGGCTCATCCCTCCTTCAAAACGAGGAATATATAATATAGTATTCACTGATTTTTATAAATTGTTTGGTGAGCATGAAGCATCCTTCTTGTTTTCTTGTCCAATCTATCCAACGTGTTTTGGGGGCAGTTAATCACTCCAAAACTGTAAGTTAGGATATGAAGAGCAAATTAGTTTATAGCTTGGATTATGTTCCTAGATGTCAATGCTGTTTTTCGGATTAATTTAAGTCTTCTAAAGTATTCCTTACTAAGTTGTATTCACATTTCTACATGTTTTATTGTTGATCTTTCATCAATTCCCAAATATTAATACACTCCCTCTTGCTCAAGTTCTTTTATATCACATTCCTGTCCCAAACTGATGTTTTCTTGGTGCTGCAGTTTTCGTGCTTTAAAGGTTGTTTTTGCACATTTATCAAGACCAAATGACATTCTTCCATCATCTGAAAAAGTTTTGACCACTTGCAGTTGTGCTTTCAGTTCCTCCTCTAATGAGCTGTACAGTTTTAAATGATTGATAAAGAGAAGATAAGAAGTCTTTACACTTTTTTTTCGGTCTTGTGAGGTCAGCAGATATGTGTGGAGTACCACGATTGCAGATCTACACATGTAATCAATTTCAAGGAGGCCAATTTATAGCCATAACCTAATCTGTTAATCAAACATCTTAATGGGTTAAGGGCAAGACAAAAGAGCAGTGGTGACATAAAGTCACCCTGGAATATCCTCTTTTGGATTTTTATCCCTGGAATAATAATTTGTCCTTTATCATGGCTTAACTGCAAAGTGGTTTGCTACTATTTCATGGTCGCTGTGATGTAGTTTATCACTGTTGGGCGTATCTTATACATTTTTAAGCACTCTTTTATCTATGAATGTGGGATACTGTCAAATGATTTTTGCAGTCTGTCCATGTCGTACTTAGGTTCTTCCCCTTTTTACAGTTCTCCACTATGACTTTATTTAACAACAAATGATCCTTTGTTCCAAATGATTTTCTTGTATTACCCCTTTGGTCTATTGCCATAATTGAGTTTTCTTCTAAATGACTATAAGCTCTGTTGGCATCAATTCTAGTGTATAGTTTATATGTCGTTGGAAGGGAAGTTATTGTTTTTATGGTAGCTTGCAGGTTCACTCTTATGTAGGAGCATTGTTTTTCCTGTTGTTAACAAGGCTGGAGTCTGTTCAGGATGCGCACATAAATAGTTCTTAGTCATGGCTAAATCTTTGAGGAAAGATGTTAATACTTTTAGCCAGAAGTTAGGTACTGCATCTGGACCTGAGGTTTTCCAGTTAGAGGCTTTTCTTAACTTTGTTTCATTCTCTCTGGCCATTACTTCGACCCATTTCACATCCTGTACATTTGAACTGCTTTTCTTTATC
This sequence comes from Protopterus annectens, assembly GCF_019279795.1. Lineage (NCBI taxonomy): Eukaryota > Metazoa > Chordata > Ceratodontiformes > Protopteridae > Protopterus > Protopterus annectens. The sequence goes on along the minus strand of NC_056740.1, from coordinate 411,459,510 downwards.
CATTTAGTATCACTGTTATGTTCCACAGGATCTTCACAAATATTTCTCCAAAATATATCTATTTCTTCTTTTTTGGTGGTCTTTCAATTCCTTTTATCTTGTTTCCCAACTGTCTATAAAACTTTTTAGGCCATCAATAAACTGCTCATTTTGTACTTTTCCTTTATGTTTATTTGTGCATCTTCTATGTTTTTCTGCCTGTGCTGATATTTTATTTGCCATAGTGCATAATAAATCCTGAGCCGTTATAATACTGCGCATTATTTTATCACGTCTATCTTTCTGAGTATTTTTGCTGCTCTATTCCCTCTTCTATACTCTTCTAACAGTGATACTTTTTCTCTTAATTGCTTTATAGTTTTCTCTATTTAATACTTCCATGATGGTATTCGATTTCTCCCCGTCCTCTCCCCACCACCCTGTGTTCTTGTGGTAGGACTTTATCTGTTATTAATTTGTCTGCACAGTAATGTATCCTATTTACTTCTGTTATATCACATGAATCTCTATGGACAGTCCTTATTACTGTGTTCATTTGTTTTATCAAACTTTTAACTTTTGGGGTTTTATTCACCTTCTGCAGTCTATCTGCTTTATTGATCTTAATATAAATTTCCATCTCTATTAAATCATGCAACTCTTCTCTTAGCTCATTTTTTACTAAACTGTGAGCACATTCTTTGTTCTCCATTTTCTGTGGGCATTCTATAGAAAGCTCTAGAGCATCTTCCTGTGTCACACACTCTTCATTTTCACCCTGTGTCATATGTTGCTGTTTCATATGGGAACTCACTAGCCTATCACTCCCCGACACTGACTGTGTCAGAGTTGCCACTGTTTCCTGATCTTTCCCTTGCTGTATAGCTCCAACTGAACCTTTGTACTGGTTTCATTTGGGAGGTTCCACAGTATCTTCTTATGTCAACTGATTAAATGCTTCCTGCTCCACTAGTTTCTCCATAATTTGGGTGCCCATTGCTCTACCCTGTTGTGTTGTTATCTGAGTTAAATTTTTTACATTAAATATTTCACTTTGCAGGTAATCCATAACCTCGGTTTCTATTTCTTTAGCTTCTCCATTACTAATCCTGTTTTCTACTTTTCCTCTTTGTTTTCTTATTTTGTGCATTGTAAATTTTTCCATATCCAGATGTTTTTGCCTGTATTTTTCTTCAAATATCTTTGGTGCTGCTCTTGCATTTTCCTTTGCATAAACATCGTGCCATATTAAATCTTTTTTTCTTTCCCGTGTCCATATTTTGTTTTCAGATGTCTCCTGCTCCTCTTCTTTCTCCATACTTTGGGGACTAGTTGTTCCATCATGCTGTAATGTGACGTGTGTTACACTTTCTATACTGAATCGTTCACTTCACAACTATTCAATAACTTCAGCTTCTATTTTTTTAACTTCTACTTGACTAATCTGTTCTACATTCCCTCTTTGTAATCTTATTTTTATTGTGAAATTTTCCATATCGGGATGCCTTTGCCTGTATTTCTCTTTGGATATCTTTGGGGCTGCCTTTTTGTGTTGATTAATTTGGCTTTCTCCTTTGCAAAAAATATTGCACCATATCAGATCTCTCTTTCTTTCCCATGTCCATATTTCTTTTCACACTCTTCAAACATCTCTAAATTTTGTTCTATAACATTTTGCACTTCCTCAGTCACTTCTTTTTCCCAACAGCACAAGGTTTCTAGGTCTATATAATATTTTTCTTGGATCTGTTGTATTAATGAACACAAATGTTTATTTGAAGCTTCTAGCTCAGTATAGGTGGCTTCATTAACAATGAGATCTGCACACAAATGTGTATCACCTTTGAGGTTGCAGACAATACCTAAAGAATGTTTATAGCTGCCCTTGGACTGGGAGGCCAACTTTACCTCATATTTGGCTTTGGTAGTCTTAAATGTCCTCTGACTTATTTGTTTAGTTTGATGAAAGTGCTTTTATCCTGCTGGGTTCTGCACCTCCTAATTTTTGCCATGATTTTCATCTTTCTGTTATACAGCCTATTGATTATGTGATTCCAACAGGGTGGCTTGTTTTCTGAGTTAGTTCTGTACTTCTTCCGTTGGGTACAGCTGCCTCTACACAACTATTAACATGCTTGTGTAGGGTTTCTCTGAACAGTTCTGCATAGGCAGCAGTGTTCTTAGGGTTTATTGGGGGCTTGAAATTTTTCAGATTATCACTTAATAGTAGAAAGTTAGCCTTTGAGTAAATTCTAAATATTCCAGGGTTACGTGGAGTTCCAAGTTTTATTTTTACTTCAAAGGAGACCATTTTATAGTCTGACCTTACTAGAGAAGGCATTACACTAGGGGTTATGCAGCACTCTCCTATACTAGTGAGGACCAGATCCAGTAATCCTGCACCCCTGGTTGGTGTAATGACAATCTGGTCCAGGGAGCTTGTGTTTACAAAATCCAGGAATCTCTGTGCCTGAACATTTGGTGTTATATATGATTCCCAATTAATAATGGGGTAATTAAAGTCCTCAATGAATGTGGTATTGGGTTGGATGTTGAGTGTTTCCAGTAAGTTCAAATACATGTTGTACTTTTCCTGGGTCATCAAGGGGGACCTATAATTTGCAGGGAAGTGGTATGGGATTTTGCTTATGGTGATTTGAACATGGAGAAGCTCAAGTGCATTGTCCTGTTTAACCAACCCTAAGGTATATTTATTTTTGATGTAAATTGAGACACCTCTACCTTTAGTCCCTGCCTGTGAAGTAACTGGCCAAAATGAGTGGAAGGCATTATAATCCTGCACTGTTGATGTGCTCTCTGTGGCTTTAAACCATGTCTCAGTGACCGCACAGACATCAGCATTCTCTAGGGTAAAGAGAGCTTCTAGGGAGTGGAGTTTTTTGTTTAGACTCCTAACACTGAGCATTGGTGGCTTGCCTTATGGGCTTAGAAGTGGACATTCTATGAGATGTGGCTGGATGTGTTGATATGGATGTTGTTTTGAAAGAGTGCATTCAGGGGTGCTGAGATCATTTGTTATGTGTACTTCTAACAGGTCTTTGGAGTTTAGGAAGGTTACATTTAAGTGCCTCAACATATATGGGTCTACTTGTCTGTTTTGACCTGTGCATGATGGATGCAGTGTGTGTACTACTGACAACCTTATTGACAAGAGTGCATTTATGTGAGACCTTTGCCTCCAGTGAGATTATGTAAATACATCTCTCACATAAATGCATTTCTCATAATCAGCAAAAGGTGCTCTTATACCCTGCTACACCAGATCTTCTTACAAACCTTTAGTCAAAACTACCTACTTCTGATAGAGATGCCTTCATGAAGATGAGATGATGTCATTGCCAGTTTATTGTTGTATCTGCACGATAGTAACCACTCCAAAACAGAGTTGTAATACATGTGGCCTTCACTTGTACAGATGTGACATGGTATTCCTATAAGGACATGTGTGCACATAAGCACATGTACTTCAGTGCAACTACAGAAAAACTGCTGTGCTGAATGTTGTCAAGAATCAGTGGATCATATAGGATGCAGGATAGAAATGTATTTTAGGTACAACTCTGGCTGACAGCAAGCTACCACAGTATAAAGTCAGTGAGCAGTAACTGCATTGCAACACAATTATATTCTAGTCTCCATAAAAAGTATAATAAAATATTGGAACAGCATCAAACTGCAAACATAGCAATGCAAAACCAAACTACATGACATGTTCACCAACATGTGGGCCACACAAAAACATTTATTGAAAATATTCAAAGAATGAAAATCATGCTTCTAGTAGGGCTGATGTAATAAGCTCCAAAGGTGTAACTTATGTAAACAGTAGTACACATCTCCAGACAGATATGGTTTCTTTGTAAGACTGCTAAGTAGTATGCTAAATCACATACAGGTAACAGCTTTTGAGTTTTAGATCTGAGTTGCATCAGGTTCTGCTTGCATACGTTGTGCTATTGAGTGAGCTACTTAAGTTCTTTATCCATCCATCCATCAACTCCTTTTTCCCATTTTGCACATGGGATTGGGGTGCCACTTCAACAGTGACAATCATCTCGAGCCAAGGTTTACAGCACCGGGTGGATAGCCCTGCTGCGGTAATTCATTTGTACCACTCTCTCGCGTACACACTCGCACCTTCAGCCAATTTAGAGTGTCCAATCCACCTACTGCATGTCTTTGGAATGTGGGAGGAAACTGGAGAGGAATGTCTCCCTTGCAGACAGACAGACAGAGAGATTTAATAACTGCCAAAATCGACAATGTGATCACACTGACATTTTAAGCATATGTAGCATAAGCACATGGATTAACAGTGAGAAACTATCATCTCTGGAAGCAAGTTAGTGTGTGCAGAAACAGATTACAGAAGAAATATTTCATCAAGTGGTAAAGATCAACAAATCTGCATGGTCTACCTAATGTTATGTCAGGTGCAGAAACAGCTTGAGATGAGTGTCACTGTAAGAGCAGAATTCACAGAAACATGGAATTAAGGCATTAACTGAAATTAATGCAAATTAACACTCCAAACCAGTAAGTATCTATGGCCTTATTTAATGTCAAGAGAAGAATATATTTCATATTTTAGTATTTTCTTACCTTATAAATAACTGCGGCATTTGATGAAGGTAGTTTTGGTCTGCGATAGGTAAAATGTTGAACATTACAACCTGAATGTACTCATACATTTTAATGAAAGCAGAAACGAGTCAGTAAAAATAAAAAAAAGGATTTAAGGGCCTGAAAATTCACACCACAATGTTTTGTTCAAGCTTGTAATAACTCAGCCAGTCTCACGTTGCATACATTTCCCCTAACACCTGGATTTCCACCAGACCCAGCTTGACGGATTAAAGCTTGTGCAGACAGTTCAAGAACACTTGGCTTAACAGTCTGTCATGAATCATTTTATGACTACCACAAAGGATACAACCTACTTGTGTCTGAAACTAAAAGCAATCATTACTTAAATTAGCTGACACAAAAAGATGACAGCCACTGTAACAGTTATCAAGACTATTTATGCTAAACAATATCCACTCTTACGCTTTTGAATCTGCAGGATTTCTTTGGCAAGATATACCAGGCAGTACCTCTTGTCTACCCCCTGAGGTCTGGGTTATCAAAAAACAGACAACAATACTAGATAAAGATTTTATTTATGTATGTTACTACTCCCTGGAAGCCAACCAGCACATTAAAACAGAGTTATATAAAACAGAATCTCTTAAAAACAAAATAAAAATGTCTGATAGAAAAGGACGTGACAAATGAAAGTAGTGAAGTATGTATCAGTAATATTGAAGCAGTACTTGGACATGACTAACATTGCCAGACTAGATCACTGATAAGCTAGTTGCTACTTGCTCTGTAATATGGCACTGGAATTCTGTTGTAAGGAAACTTGAAAAAATTCTTAATGAAATGCATTGCTCTGAATAATTACTATATCAGGGCATTCATATTTCTTATTTATTTGGTTATTTGTATTTGTTTACTAGGAAGAGCACTGATCTCCATGGAACTTTTTCAGACTTGGCCCAGGAATAGTGTCTGGTTAAGTGACTTTCTCAGAGTCACACCATTGGGCAATGGAAGCTGGGGGGAATCAAACTTTGCATGACTGGACCACAGGAAACAACTCATTAATAGCGCCTTAATCCTATAAACCATATCTTAAAAATTACACAAGTATTTAAAGAAAAATACAAGTCATATTCTGAGATGGAAGTATATAATTTAAAACTGCAGTTTCTGAAAGTGCAATTTTACTACCAGCTTAAGAATTTAATTTCAGGAGAAAGAATTACAGAAACTCAGTTGCTATCCATTCCTGTTCCTTTCAATCAGGAGTAACCATTTTACTGCCTGATTACCATTCGACCATTGAGATGTGAGAGTAACATTCAGGGTGGTATTCATAGGCTGGGACTTCACGGCTACATAGTGGTTATCTGCGGAGAGCACTGCTATCTGTATATGCAAATAAGCTAAGCTCACCGCTACCTGTATATGCAAGTAAGCTAAGCTCAGGTTATTCACTCTGAATTTGGAAAACTGAAAACATTTTGAAAAACTAAACTTAAGCATTAAGTACTTATGAAGTGCTATGTGAAAGCTGTAGGCTTCATATTACTTTCTTTGTATTTGAGTATTGCAGATGGATGTGACTATACACAATCATGCTTGAAAGACTTAAGGCAAGTTTCAGACTGTATAGCTTTTATTATTATTTAACAAAATAAAGGAGTTTAAAATATTTTATATAGGAGTATCCCTATGTGGACATCCTGTTAATTTGTTTAAAGAATGGAAAAGGGGAGACAGGAAAGCTTGAAAAAGGGAAGACACAAGAAAGAGTGAGACACAGCAGAAACATATCAAAAGGGTTGTACTGGAGGAGGTAGGAGAGGAGAAGTACTATGCTTTTGTTGAGGGATAGACCCCTCCCTATTTTTTTAAGTTTGTTTTTTATAAGTGGGTGTAGGAGAAAGGATAAGGGAAGATGGGGTGACAAGGAGTGGTGCCAACAAGAGCCCCAGTCCAGAACACCTCAAACTTTTCCAATCCCAGATGGCTTTGCAGTGAGAGAACCCAATGCGGACAAGGTAGGGGCCTGTGATGGCACAAAGGTCAGCACCATCTGGGACAGCATGTCTTGAACCCACTGAACAGAGGCTTTGACTATCTGAATTTATCTGTCCACAGCCTGCTCTAGCACATCCTTAAAGTCCCAAAGCCCCCATTCAGTGAAGCTTGCCAGAGTGCTATATGCCAGGGTATCTGCAGGACCAATGCCAGCACTTTGACCTTGCAAGGATTTCCGTAGACATGCTAAGGGTGAAAGTTCATTAACCTGGAAGGTGCACAGCTGGACTGCTCTTGAGGAATTTGGATCTGTAAAAAAAATAACAGAAATGTCAGAAAAAGAAAATAAAAAAGGAGAAAGGAATGCATAATTAAAATAAGAAAAACAGAGCAAAAAGGGGTGGGAGAGACAAAAGAGAAAATACAAACAATAAATTCACACTATGTTACATGGCCCCCAGGATTCAATAAAGCCTACATGGTCATTTTTCACTATGTGCTTGTTGTGGCATCATGTGCACATGGCCACGGAAAGTTCTAGATTCAGGAAGCAACATGTAAAACCGTGCACCCCTGTGGAAACCAGGTAAACATGGAGGTAAGTTAACTACAGCATAAGCAGTTGAACTGCATGCTACTCAATCATTTCAACACAGTGGAGCTATTCAATAAGCTATAAAGAATCCATGTAGACTCTGTGCTAGTTTGTCATGCATATTCCAAAACATTTGGAATGCAGCCATGACAAGGAGTCTACACAGACAGAACCATGTCAACTGCTGCATTTACAATGTAAGTCTTGAACCTGCAACACATTGTGTAATAATAGGAATGAGTGGCATATTCTTGTATCACACTAAAAGAGCAACATATCCTTATTTGTGCCATAACAACAACTCACCTTTGCTTCCCCCACAAAAGAACAGTCTGTCCTTGTTTGTGTCATAACAGTGACTTACCTATGCCCCTCCCCAAAAGAACATGAAAATGACACAATTTGCTAACAAACCCTCTTTGAAATGCTTAAATGTCTATCAAATGAACTGTCCCTGAAACATCTGTACATATTTATCACACAGCATTCCATTTTTATGCATTGGCAGTCATGTATACCTCTGAAATGGCTTGGTAAACATGCCCATGCCATCAGTACACTTCTAACTAATGCATACAGACAAAAGCGTAAAAGCTTATCCTTCAGATATTTCTGAAATACATTCCAGCATATGCACTATGTAGCTGACCAAAGGAAGTATAACTTCAGAAGTGCAGTACATCTCTGTACAGAGATATCCTGAAGAAATAGCATTATGTCCAGTCTTTCCAACATAAACAAGTGTCCCCACCATCAGTTTGCCTAGATACATGGTTGCCTTTATGGTGTCGGGTCAGGGCTGTCAGTATGGTGAGGATACAAATGAGGTATGAACTCATTAGAATTGCTGAATCTCAAAGAGTTGGCTCCATGTAGAAGATGTAAACACAGTGCTGGCATTCCCTCAGTGTTTGTTTTTAATGGATTGCAAATGTGAATTATTAGTGGTTGGGACAAGGAGCACACAAAAGAACTGCAGGGTGCCTTACATGGAGTGAGTGTGCCAGGTTAGCTCTACAAAGTGTTAGATGTAAGGTTGGAAATGTAAGTCAGCAGCACACAAGTCACAGGTTGTGCTCCTTAGCATCCAACCTGCCCTTCATTTGTTGGCAACTACATATGATATTATTTCCACTTAATATCCTCACCATACTGCTCAACCATACCGAATTACTCAGTTTTTACTGAGTTTTTGGGGTCCAAATGAAGGGGTACCACGATTCTGAAGTGGCACCCCTTCCTTTCTGATTTTTATCTTTATTTTCTTAAATTTTTTTTGAATATCACTTTGTCAGAGCTGATGTCATCATGTGCACGATGACACCAGCTCCGTCAGGGCTATCAGCTAGTCAGCTCCATCAGGGCTATCAGCCAGTCAGAATTGAGCTCATGTCTTCATTTCCAGCTGCAAATGCGAGCAGGAAACCGCACTCAATTTATTTTGTTTCAAGCATTCATTGGGGAATCAAGTGAAGTAACAGGTTTGGAGTGTGTGTGTGTGTATGTGTGTGTGTGTGTGTGTGTGTGTGTGTGTGTGTGTGCGTGTGTGTGTGTGTGTGTGTGTGTGTGTGTGTGTGTGTGTGTGTGTGTGTGCAAATGCTCCCATGTAATACACCTGGTGGCTAGCGGTATTCAGACTCAAACCCTGTACCTTTGGTACAGGGTAAAAAGAGCCTGAAGTCCCTAGCCACCACCATTTTTGAGCTTTGTCTATATATTGTGTGCTAAGAGTTGAGAGATAAGCCTATGGTGAGAAGTGAACAGAATTCATATTTCCCCATTATTGGCTTTGTTCTTTGTCCAGGATTTTTTGTGCTAAGAGTTGAGAGCTAGGGTGAGTGAGAAATGAGAACTGATTTTGTATTCCCCCACTATTGACTCTGTCCAGGTTTTTCTGCTAAGATGTTGAGAACTATTGTGAGAAGTAAGACCTGAATTCAATACGATAGCCATTAAGTTTCAGTCTTCTTATTTTTTTAAGGGACTGCTGATCTGGCATAGTGGTACGTTGCCCTGACTGTAGTGCATAGGGTCCTGGGTTCAAGACTTGCCAGTCAAATGCATGGTGGTAACACAACATTTTATTCTAGCAACTTTCCAAAATTATACAAGCAATGTTTAAAATGTGACCCTGGTAAATCCCGAGCCACCACCACTTGTGAGTTTTGTCCAGGTTTTTGTTCTAAGAGTTGAGAGCTATAGTGAGAAGTGAGAACTGAATTCACTAAATGATAGTCATTAAGTTTCGGTCTTCTTTTTTCAGGAAACTGCTGATGTGGCATAGTGTTATGTTGCTCTGATTGTAGTGCATAGGGTCCTTGGTTCAAGACTTGCCAGTGACATGCATCATGGTAACACATTTTATTCTAGCACCTTTCCAAAATTATACAAGCAATGTTTAAAATGAGTCCCTGTTTTTTTACCTTTTGCTCCCCCCGCCCCAAAAAAATGAAGTTGAAAATAAGTGCGAGAAGCTGTGCAAGATGCCTATGGCTTACATTACTGTCATTCTATTTATAGTGTGGGTGTGGAAGTAGACTTTTATGACAGAAATGCTCTAAATTGGACAGTTTTGTCATTATTGGTTCATGCATTTTGTTTCATTGCCTACAGTAGTGCCTACTGAAAAAATGATCAAACAATAAATTTAAAATGCGCTCTAACAAGTGTGCTGTATTATACAAGGAATATAACTTAATAAAGTCAGGAAGGTGTATCAAAGAAAAGAACACATGTATGTTCCTTGTTTTGTCTGCAAGGGGCCAATGATTTGAAAACAGCCCAAAGGTAATCTTTATCCACCACTGGCCAGATGTATTTTCTTTGGATGTGGTGTGTGGGTTTCAATGCTATTTCAATGAATGTGAGTTTCAAGGGCAGAGAAGTTTTAATGCCAAGTCTATTTTCATTGTGAGACAGTATTGCTTTGTTTAGGAGATCTCTGTTAGTGTTTTTGCATTGTTGTGCTGCAAAATGTAAAAATAAAATCCAAATAATCATTGTAGAAGTAAAGCAGTATGCACACATTAGTGTTTATGGTAAATGTGGAGAAATCACCAAGTAATGGGACATTGGAATGGCTCCAATGGAGACTCTGGTGCCATATTTTGGTTGTCTGTTCTTCAGTTTGCATTTGAAAGTTGGTATCCCACAATTCCACTGGAGTGGGTGGGGTTACGTAATTATGTATGCAAGTTAGGTGTTAATCAGCATACAGATCTGTACCTATTTTTCATGGGACTTGTCTAGATTTTTTATGTTTCCAGGTTGAGAGGTATGATCCTCACACATCTTAAGGCCAATGATATAGATTGGCTTACAAACTGCATGTCTCAGAGTACTGTTCAGATAAATGAAGAATGGCCAACAAACACACAAATGTTAGAAAGAGCTGTATATTTGCAAGCAATAATCATGACAGGTTGTGTGATCACTAGGCGCACTACATCCAAAACTAATACATGTATAAATAACACTTGTATGGTTTTATATCACTGTAGCTGCTGTTGCAGTTGGTCATGTGCATATTGAGTAAAATTCTTTGCAGCAAAGCTGTTTGTGTGGTAAAGAGGGATAAGTCACCCACCCTGTGTTCTGAATGTATATTGGCTTGAGAGTTCAAATCCAGACCTAAATAGAAATACCTCATGTGTAATAACATTTTCTGTTGTGTATGTCATAAATTGCTTTTTCTTGTTTGGCTATCTCTCCCTTTTCTTTCTTTCTTTTTTAATTGCCCAGTGTTTGTATGATGCACTGCATAGTACAAATGGAGGAAACATATAAAAATAAATGTCAAGTTTGTCTGCACTTATCTGGTTTGCATGAAGTGCAGCAGTGTGCAAACTGGAAAACTGGCACAGTCAAGAAGCCGATAGGACCTAGACAGCTGAAAATAGAAACCGGATGCATTCAATTAATACTATTGGGCATTGCGCAAACCCAACAAGCATCATTGAGCTGCGGTTAACAGCAAGACCTTAAGAATGATTAGTAAACTAGGCAATGTCATGTAACTAGTCCTGTGGCAATAGGTGGTAAGTGTAGAGCTGGAGTATAGATGTCATGGGTTCTAGTACAGGCTATGCAGCCTTTGTTTTACTGTTGTGACATTGCAGTAGATAGCAATGAACTGCACCCTAGACAAGTGTTTTCTCAACTTTCTTGTGGCAATAGGTGTAAGTGAAGGAGTGCTATAAAGTGTTGTCTGACACCCCCCCAGTTGGACTTGAGCTGTGCTGCTTGCGTAAAGTACTGAGTTCTGTAGTCTGTGTAATTAGGTATGGGTTCTATTCTCACTGCAGTCAACTCTGTGTGTGAGCTGTTGCTTGACATTACAGAGAGCATTTTACACCAGCATGTGGGGAACTGTTATCTTCTCATCAACATACACTACTGGTGTCATCAGCTACAAAGTGTTGCCTGACACACTTCAAGTTGAACTTGATCTATTGCGCTTGCGTAAAGTATTGGGTTGTGTAATTAGATAGGTCAGGGTTCTATTCTCACTAGAGTCAATAGTGTGTGTGTGTGTGTGTGTGTGTGTGTGTGTGTGTGTGTGTGTGTGTGTGTGTGTGTGTGTGTGTACACTTGTTTGACATTGCAGAGATCATTTTATACCAGCATGTCGGACGCTGTTGTATTCTCCTCAAGTGACACTGCTGATGTAATCAGCTATATCACATTTTTGCATATGCAGTGCTCCCTCCTGGGCAGGGTCAGAGACTTGCCTGGAGGCCAGGCAGAGCTCATATTATACAATAAAGATTACAGTGATATGGCTTTTAATCTATCCACATACATGATGGCATGGTTTGTAGGCCATGTGTTATCTTGCTGAGAAAGTCCTCTGGTCTCTCCTGCTGCTACATGTGTTGGTGATGTACATGGAAAAAAAAGCATTAAACTCTTAGTGTTGTAATGAGGTTTGACTACAGTGCTGTCATACAGTTCTAAGATCTCAGGATTATGGCTTGACTTATGATGTGCACAACATAGGCTTTCAATAGCAGTATGGACACTTGGTGGTCAATGTTCAGATTGCTATCTACATGTGTTCCCAGTGTTTGCATCACTGGGTTTCTGCATAGCAGGACTGTTGTTAATGGTGTGATTAGCATGGAACTCACTTTTCAGATGGACAGCATTACATTTGTACGTATGCCTTTGCCACCATTCATTTGTGTGTGTTAGCTCTGCCTGTACTATGTTATCCACATCGATGGACTCAATGATTGCAGACAATATGCAAGAATCAGCAAAGTTGGTAAGCCAAACACCATATACTTTAGCCTGAACTGCTGAGAAATACAGTTCAAACTTTGAAGGGCCAAGCACAGATCCCTTGGGCTTGCAAGTGGTGACAGCTCTACTGGTACAGGGTGATTCACCAACTTTCAATGTCAAACAAATAGACAGACATACCTGAATTGATTTACACTGATGATGACATTTCATGCTGAAACCGGTCTGTTATTTTTCATGCTTGAATGTTAACAAAGATGATTTGTTTTTCTGAACTAACTTACTTATAAATAAATATGTACTGTGGACTATTGTGTGCCAGTCTTTTTGTTTGACTTTGTAATTTGAAGTTTGAACATGCACCATACTGTACTTGCAATGGAGTTGATTTTGATTTTGATTCACCAACTTTCACATGATGTTTTCTGTCAGTGAGCCAGTTGGTTACTCATCAACTAACATAAGGTTTAAGCCTCAGCTTGTGGGTTTTCTCAATGATACCTGTGTGTGCTATTGTGTCAAAACCCTAGGCCAGATCACAATAGGCAGTATGCACTGTCTTGCCTTCATCCAGGCCTATCCCATGGAATCAATGGGCTGTGACAACATCACAGATCACCTATGGCATGACTCAGCACATACACTTTCCTGATATGGTTGAATATCAGTTCAACACTCCCTCCATATGGCTATGTTCCCATGCATCCACCTGAGATGGGGGGACAGCACCTGATACATGCATGCCTGTATAGAGATATCCTTACTCTCCTTGACCATGAGGTGGAACAACATGTCATCATAGACCTCTTCTACATGTACACTAGTAATATTCCAGGTGTGTGCAACAGACCTGTGTGAGTTGTTAATGCTACATCAGGTCAATTACATCTGATAAATGTCCTCAAAGAGGTCATCAAGAGCATGCATGATGACAACAGTATCATCTTGTGGAACCTGAACAGGTGAAGGCATCTGACAAAAAGTCACATTGTGGTATTCAGTCAAGACTGTCACATGTGTCCATAAACAGCTATATCACCAAATGGGTAGACCATTGTTTGACATACGTGACATCTCACTATGTTAAAATGTGTGACATGAGATATATCTCAGGTCCAGTGATCAGGCCGTACATCAGGGGTAACTGCTAAACCCCTTCCTGCCCACTATTTAAGTGATGGACATCACAGATGACATACACATGTGGTGTCCAAACAGCTGCCTGAAGAACTACAGCTTGTGGGTAATCATTGACTCCGGCTGTGATATTAGTATAATACACACAGTATCAACACATACCAAAAACTGCTGCCACAGCCATGACAACACCTGCATTGACGAGACACATGAAAGATTTGTTGAATCAGAAAACAGACACACCAGCCAAGTATAATGTGGACATCACACCCTATAATCAGACCAATAAGTATGTGACCTGTGTCCTAAGGTAGATGGTAAGTGGTACATCCACCAGCATGTCATCACAGTGCAGACTACTCCCTTGAATGCAACACAAGTACTGGGTATGTGAAGGACATGCACATCAGAGGCCATAATACTTCATATCTCCAAGCCTTCATCACACCAGTAACTGTGTACAATGCACCCTTCTTCATGTACCTCCCTACACATATTTTCCAGTGATGTGTAACTGAACTGCAACAGCATACACCCCAATCCAGGTCCCTCTGCAACCAGTCCTCCCACACCAACAATCAAAAGCAATTATCGCAAATCATTATTTATGATAACCGTAAATCTCCAAAGTATTTGTAATAAAATTTGAGAGTTTCATGCTTGGATCACTGACCAACAACCAGGCATTAATGCCACTACCGAGACCTGGCAAAAATCTTATATTAAAGACATGGAATTTCTCCACCCAGGCTTTCAAACAATAAGATCTGACAGACTCCACAAAAAAGGAGATGGTGTAGCGCTTCTCCATCGTAACACCTAAAATATAGTTCCAAATACTAATCCTATTTCATAGTTCTCTAATGCCAAAATTTTAATATCTTTCCTAAAAATGAATAACTGCAAAAAATTGTGTATTGTAGTTCTTTGCATACCTCGTGGCAACAACATACCCATATTCGAAGATATTCTAGTCTGGATTTCTACTAATATTAAAAATGAAACTATCATCATAAATATCATCTGGCTAGAGCTCAGCTCCAATTGCCCTTCTTCAAATATTAATATTTTCAACTTCAACCAACTCATTAATTCCCCCACCAAACCTAACAGAGACAATGACAATGGATACATTTTAGACTGGATTCTGGTTACTGAAGCTAACAAAATATCCTCAGTTGCTACTCTTCCAAGCACTCCAGTCATCACCTCCCAGCCTTTATAACCCCCCCCCCTGCTAAAATCAACTTCAGTATAAACAAATAAGGAACTTGACTAAATTTAATCCACTAGCCTTCATCAATATTCTAAAAAAGGCAAATTGGCATATATTAACCTCCCCCGATGAGGCAGTTGATTACTTCAACACTACAGTAATGATACACTAAACAGCCTCACATTTCTTTGTGTACAGAGGAGCAAAACAAACCATGCTCCATGGCTAACCAAGTCTCCTTGACTTCTTATGTATGCCAGGGATAAAATAAGGAAGCTATGGCAAACAGCAAAAAACACTCCAGACCTGTAAAAATTCAAAAAACTTTGCAACCAGGTAAAAAGGCTAGTCAACAAAGATAAAAAAGAACATTACTTAAAACTGCAGTCTACCCACAAGCAAAATGATTTTGGAATTCCATTACATCATTACTAAGTCAAGGCACAAAAAACAAACCATACCCACATCCCTACAAATCACCTCGAGAAATAGCCTCTCTCTTTAATTCTTTCTTTATCAACACTATAGCTGACATCACAGAAAACTTTGCCCAAGAAAACTATACCAAAAGCAACACATCTCTATCAAAACTAGGGGACCTATTACATATTACATTATCGAAGTTCTGAAACTCTGAACACCATAAGGTCGAAACCTTATGTTTGAAGTTTCAGAACATTGATTAAGTAAAAAAAAAAGAAAAAGAAAAGACAAGACATAAAGTCTTGCAAGCAGGGGGGCATGCCCCCCCTGCACCCCCCACTCCCCCCGCTCTTTAAATATACCAACTCCGAGATTGCAATACAGTGCGAAAAGAAAAGATTTCCCTTTAACACATTGATTATTTATCTTGTACCCAAAGGTCATCTAATTTTAGTATCATCTCCTCTGTTGTATATACTCTTGTATCATTGTATATATCATTGTCATCATCTTCTTTCAGCTGTTCACGTTAGGGGTCACCACAGAGGATCATCTCTTTCCATTTCTTCCTGTCCTCTGCATCTTGCTCTTTCACACCAACCGCCTGCATGTCCTCTCTCACCACATCCATAAACCTTACCTTAGGCCTTCCTCTTTTCCTGTTACCTGGCATCTTCATCCTTAGCATCTTTTTCCCAATATACCCAGCATCCCTCCTCAGCACATGTCCAAACCAACGCAATCTCGTTCTCTTGCTTTGTCTCCAAACTGTCCAACCTGTGCTGACCCTCTAATATACTGATTCCTAATCCTGTCCATCCTAGTCACACCCAGTGCAAATCTTAACATCTTTAACTCTGCCACCTCCAGCTCTGACTCCTGCCTTTTCGTCATTGCCATTGTCTCCAACCCATATAACATAGCTGGTCTCACTACCCTCTTGTAGACCTTTCCTTTCACTCTTACTGTTACCTGTCTGTCACAAATCACTCCTGACACTCTTCTCCACCCATTCCACCCTGCCTGTACTCTCTTCTTCACCTCTCTTCCACACTCACCATTACTCTGAACTGTTGATCCCAAGTACTTAAACTCATCCACCTTTACCAACTCTACTCCATGCATCCTCACCATTCCTCTACCCTCCTTCTCATTTACACACATATATTCTGTTTTAGCCCTGCTGACCTTCATTCCTCTCCTCTCTAAAGCATATCTCCATCTCTCCAGGGTCTCCTCAACCTGGTCCCTCCTCTCACTACATATCACAATGTCATCTGCAAACATCATAGTCCATGGGGCCTCCTGTCTGATCTCATCTGTCAACCTGTCCATCACCACTGCAAATAAGAAAGGACACAGAGCTGATCCTTGATGTAATCCCACCTCCACCTTAAACGTATCTGTCACTCCCACCGCAGTCCTCACCAGTGTCACACTACCCTCGTACATATCCTGTACCACTCTTACATACTTCTCTGCCACTCCCGACTTCCTCATACAGTACCACAGCTCCTGTCTAGACACCCTGTCATATGGCTTATCTAAGTCCCCAAAGACACAATGCAACTCCTTCTGACCTTCTCTGTATTTTTCCAACAACACTCTCAGAGCAAATATTGCATCTGTAGTGCTCTTTCCTGGCATGAAACCATACTGCTGATCACTAATCATCATCTCCCTTCTTAACCTAGCTTCCACTACTCTTTCCCATAACTTCATGCTGTGACTGATCAGTTTAATTCCTCTGTAGTTAATACAGCTCTGCACATCACCCTTATTCTTAAAAATTTGTACCAAAACACTTTTTCTCCATTCCTCAGGCATCCTCTCACTTTCCAAGATTTCATTAAACAATCTGGTTAGAAACTCCACTGCCATTTCACCTAAGCACCTCCATGCTTCCACAGGAATGTCATCTGGGGCAACAGCCTTTCCATTCTTCATCCTCTTCATAGCTGTCCTTACTTCCTCCTTGCTAATCTGTTTCACTTCCTGATTCACTATCCCCACATCATCCAACCTTCTCTCTCTCTCATTCTCTTCATTCATCAGCCGTTCAAAGTACTCTTTGCATCTACTCAACACACTCTCCTCACTTGTGAGTACATTTCCCTCACTATCCTTTATTACCCTTACCTGCTGCACATCTTTCCCAGCTCTGTCCCTCTGTCTAGCCAATTGGTACAGGTCCTTTTCTTCCTCTTTAGTGTCCAATCTCTCATACAACTTTTCATATGCCTTATCCTTAGCCTTCGCCACCTCTCTCTTTGCCATGTGCCTCATCTCCTTATACTCATGTCTACTTTCTTCATCTCTTTGACAATCCCACTTTTTCTTCGCCAGCCTCTTCCTCTGTATACTCTCCTGTACTTCCTCATTCCACCACCAGGTCTCCTTGTCCTCTTTCCTCTGTCCAGATGTCACACCAAGCACCTTTCTAGCAGTCTCCCTTACTAGCTCTGCTGTAGTTACCAAGCTATTCAGTAACTCTTCACTGCCTCCCAGTGCCTGTCTTAACTCTTCCGTGAACTCCATCTCATAAGCACCCTTTTTTAACTTCCACCATTTAATCCTTGGCACTGCTTTCACACTCCTCCTCCCCTTCTTGATCACCAACGTCATCCACCATTGTATGCTGCTTAACAACACTTTCCCCTGTCACCACTTTACAGTCTTCAATCTCCTTCAGACTGGCCCTCTTACATAGGATATAATCCACCTGTGTGCATCTTCCTCCACTCTTGTACATCACCCTATGCTCCTCTCTCTTCTTAAAATATGTATTCACCACAACCATGTCCATCCTTTTCACAAAATCCACAATCATCTGACCTTCTGCATTCCTCTCCTTAACACCATACCTACCCATCACTTCCTCATCCCCTCTGTTCACCTCAACAACATGCCCATTGAAGTCAGCTCCAATCAGTAGTCTCTCACCCTTGGGTACATTCACCACCACTTCATCCAACTCACTCCAAAATTTTTCTTTCTCATTCATTGCACACCCAACTTGTGGAGCATATGCACTAACAACATTCATCATTACACCATTAATTTCAAGCTTCATAAACATCACTCCATCAGACACTCTCTTCACCTCCAAAGCACTCTTGGCATACTGTTCCTTTAGGATAACCCCTACCCCATTTCACCTGCCATCCATATCATGATAGAACAATTTGAACCCACCTCCTATACACCTGGCCTTACTTCCCTTCCATCTGGTCTCTTGCATGCACAATATATCAACCTTTCTTCTCTCCATCATATCAGCTAGCTCTCTCCTTATACCAGTCATACTGTCAACATTCAAAGTTCCTACCCTCACTACTACACTCCTAACCTTCCTCCTCTCTTCCTGCCTTCGGGCATGCCTTCCCCCTCCTCTTCTCCTTCGGCCAACATTAGCCCAATTTCCGCCAGCACCCTGTTGGCTAACAGTACTGGTGGCGGTCATTGTTAACCTGGGCCTCGACCAATCCAGTATGGAAATATGAAATGTTCTCCGCAGAAGTAATTTGGCAGAGGTTTTACGCCGGATGCCCTTCCTGATGCAACCCTCCCCATTTATCTGGGCTTGGGACCGGAGCAAATAAATGCACTGGCTTGTGCATCCCCAGTGGCTGGGTTATTGTATATATCATATACAATGATATATATACAATGATATATAATGATATATTGTATATATCATTGTATGTACTTCAATTCTTTATGTTCATGCAGTGAAGAGCTTTCCTCCCAGGGCCTCCACTGAAAATGGGTTCTCAGTGGCCCAGTGGACTTTCCTGGTAAACACAATGCAAATGAATAAGTGTACTACCTTTGTCACTGTGTGCTGTTACACAGCCTATTGGCCAAACCTAGGTATTCTTTCTGTGAATTATACATGACTGTCTGATGGTGTGGAACACCAATCAAGTTGTTACATCAGATGCATGTGTACTATCTGTTCTGCTTATGTACAGACTACATACATAGATGTTTGACAATTTTAATAGCATGCATATTAATAGCATGCATCTCTTCCGTGACAGTGTGAATTGTGCTCTCTCTCTCTCAATCTCTCTCTCTCTCTCTCTCTCTCTATATATATATATATATATATATATATATATGTATACAGAAATATATATATATTTATACAGAAATATATATATATAGATATATATATATATATATATATATATATATATATATATATATATATATATATATATACAGATATATAGATATATATTTATATATACAGTACAGAATGCAAGAAATGGAATATCACAATACTGTACTGCACTGTGTTTGGACCATATACTTCACATTCATACCTCTCAACTGTCCAGATATTCCCGTGATGTCCAGATGTTTTCCTTATCAAATTTGTGGCTATCTGTCATGTCACTGGGGTGATCTCTGCACTGATGTGACTGAATATTACATACATTTGCATGCATACCTCTCACCTGTCCTGATTTGTGCACAATGCCCACTTTTTGCCTCATATTTGTGATCTTTTCTCATTACATTTTTGTTTTCTGGAAAATTATTGGCATGTTATTGCAAAGTGATTTCAGAAACTAATGACTGACATTTGACTTACAAATTTCAAGCTCTTCAGGCAGTTCATGCTACTGTGCAACCTATTTATTCTATTAACTTTTGAAGTTTGTAAGTGCAATATTTAATGTCTGTTCCGATGTTTGGGCCTATGTCCCCATATCATGCTCAAAGGGAATAACAGGTATGTTTGAATTTCATTCTACCACATGTCTATGCAACATCTATGGTGATTATGTCCCTAATTCTAGTTAAATGCCCCTGCATAATGTTGGCCTTTGGGAATATATTTTGAACTAACAGATTCACAGCTATCTGTGAAGCCCGAGGGGTAACTGTGCCATTCCGCAAAAATCCATGGACCATAGGTGCTCTTTTTTTACAAGGAATTGAGGTGCCCAGCACCTCAGTAATATGCATTGAGCAACCATGTGCCACGTACCATCGCTCTAACATGTAAACGTCATATAGCCTCTACCAGAGATTACATGGAGTTTATTGAATCCTGGGAGTATTTAATTTCTTACTATAAAGCAAGTTTATTTTTATAAATCTTTATTGAAGTAAAACAGAATATACAGGAAATGCTAATGTAGCCATGGAAGTACTGATTTGGGAAGTGTTAATGTGTACGAGGAAGAATAAGATGCAATCTTTGGATGAAATATATAGAAAGTGCTTATACATACTTGGGAATAAAGAGTGTATCACTATCAGTTTTTAATGGGGTTTGCATTTTTCAGTCTACTATACAAATATAAAACATTTGTTACTGAGAACACACTTTATAAATACTTACAAGTTATACAATTACTTAAAGAATACTGCAGATATATATATATATATATATATATAGATAGATAGATATAGATATATAAATATCTGTCTGTATATATATATAAATATATATATATATATATTTTTTTTTTATATATTTTTTATATATTATATTTGCAAATATAATTCATGAGCGTACATTCTGAAGTCAAGAATTTAATAGTAAACCATATATATATATATATATATATATATATATATATATATATATATATATATATATATATATATATATATATATATATATATATATATATATATATATATATATATATATATATATATATATATATATATATATATATATATATATATATATATATATATATATATATATATATATATATATATATATATATATATATATATGTATAGCAGGAAAATGATTGTCTGTGGGACCTGGGTATTCAAGCTTCTATGTAGAGGAGGAAAAATGTCCACGAATAAAATACCCTAGGGAAGCCAAGAATAAATGGATGATCAGGTAGGCTGCCTTAATAAAGGTACGGTGGTATGTCGGTGAAGAAGCTGGGCTACCGGTAAAGCCTTGAGAAAGGCTGTGCGTACCTGAGCGCTTGTGGTTGAAGGATGAGTAAAGCCTTTAGAAAGGCTTCGTATACAGGTCGTAGTTCCGGCTGGTCAGGTCACCTGCTGAGAGGAACCGCTAGTGTGACAGCTAGAAATCAAAGATGAAACACGCAGAAAAACCAGGCAAAACAATGTAAATGTGGCTCGGCTAAGGAGCTCTGCTCACCATGGTGGCAAAAAATCAACGTAGTCGAAGTTCAGATTCTAGAAGGTCGTACTTTATTGAAGTAAAAAGTACCAGAAGTACAATCACCATCGAAGCGTAGTTCCTTAATGGAAAGAGTGATCTTGAGGATTTCCTTTGAAAAGAGTACCTGGGGGTGTGTCAGTGGGAGCCAATCAAGTGTGGGTGAAAAAACCTTTATTGTGATTGGGCACGCCAACTTGACATCATACCTTACAATCTGATAGGTTAGATACCCTGAGCCAGCTCATACGTGGTTAGTAGAATCACTCTAAACCTACAATAGTGAAGTTCAGAGATTAGCTAAAATTAGCTAAAAAAATGTAGTTAACTAAAAATAGTCTTGCTGGAAAAAAATCAACCCTTGCTGGTAAAATACATTGTTAGGCTACACTTTTTGAAATCTTTGTCAGGATGGTGGACGACCTAAAAGAGCATAATAAGCAAAGCCGAGCATACTAGAGAAATAGCAACAACATGTTTGTAAAATAACATGTATGTAAAATAAGAAACAGGCTAGAAAACCAAAAAATAAGACCAAAAAAATAAGAACCAGGCTAGATATCCAAAAAATAACATACAGAAACTAAAAAGAGAAACAAAATAGTGAAAAAATCTTAAATAATGGATATCAATAGAAACTAATGTATTAAGATATGGAACTGAATGAGGGCTATTGATTAAAAAAAATCTTAAAAAGGCACTGATAAGTAACCTGCAAAGCTAGAAAGACACGAAAAAAAGTAATACTGAACCATTGTAGAAAACATAAAAGACAAAAACATATATATAGATGAACCATTGACCAAAAACAAATGAGTCCGAATTTGCCAGGGGAAGTATCAGACCATGGGCTGGAGGTAGACTGGTGAGATCAAAACTGGCTGTCGCACAAAAGGTAACATTTCATCATTAAATCTGTTAGAGGTCCAGGTGCAGAGGTTGTGGTAAACGGTGTTGTCTCTTTCTGAGATACAAGACTGGGGTCAAAGATTCCGCATAGTTAAGGCCTGGTCTTTTCCTTGCTTGCCCCAGTTCTTTGGGATACCAAAGCCACACAAAAACCTGGCAGACCCTCCATATAAACCTGTAGTAGCCAGTGGAGGTTCCATCATGGAAACCATAGCTCTCTACCTGGACTTCCACCTAAAACCTCATGTAGAAAACAACAGGTCCTTTATTTTAGACTCTATGGACTTCCTCAACAGGATCAAGGGCATAGCCATAGACAGAGACTAGATGCTGGTCACCATCAATGTGGTGTCCCTTTACATGGTACTCCCACATGACTTCTGCATTGCAGCCATGGCTGAAGCCTAGATGAAGGACCACACAGCCATACCAGGGGAAGTGGACCACCTGGGTAGGCTCCTTTCCCTACTCCTCAAGAACAATTTTTTCCACTTCAATGGGCACTACTATCGCCAGAGCACTGGGATCGCTATGGGAGTGGCTATGGCCCCGAGTTTGACAAACACGGCACTAAGGAAATGGGAGCAGGACCACATATATGGTTCCATCTTTTTAAACAACATAGCATGCTACTACAGGTTTATTGACAATATTTTCATGGTTTGGAAGGGTAACCAAGTTGAAATGGAGGAATTCCTCATTTATATCAACAACACCACCGCATTCCTGCATTTTACCAGCAAACAAAGTACAGAGGAGATTGAATTTCTGGATCTTTACCTGAGGAAGAAACAAGGCTCCACCACACTAACACACAACCTCTATCAAAAACCCACTAGGGTAAACTTTTTTCTGCACGCCACCAGTATGCACCCCTTCAAACAGAAGATGAGCGTGATTAAATCGCAAGTGATCAAAAGCTACAAATGGACTTTTTAGCCTAAGGCTACTCAGAAGGGCTAATCAACAGGATCCTCGACCCTATCATCTAACTGATACCAGGATCCAAACCACCCCAGAAACTAGATTCCAGTTCAACTGCATCCTGGAGTTCTCTATGGACTACAAAGACATCATCCAGATCGTAATGGACAATTGACCCATCATCACAAATAACAGGTCTTTTGGCCACATTTTTCCAGAGAAACCCTCCTTCACAGCTAGAAAAGGGAGAAGCATTAGGGACTTTCTGGAACACCCCTGCCAAGTTAAACTTGACAACCCTGGTACCTTTGCCTGCAGTGAGCCTCCCTGCCACTACTGTAGATACATGAGCGGTGACGTAGGCTTTTACTGCCCCAATGGCAGAAGACACTACACATCTAATGTCAGAGGTGACTGCAATGTCACAGGAGTGGTTTACAGGGCAGCATGCACCAAATGCAACACTTTCTATGTGGGCAAGACAGTCAACTCCCTTAAAACAAGAATAGCAAATCACCTGCATGACTTAAAATACTTGAAAGTGACAAACCAGCCGGCAGTGCATGCTCTCAGGAACCTAGGACACAATATGTTCAAATTTCATGTTCTTGAACATATCTCTAAATCCCCACTAGGCAGGGACCACAACTCGCTGCTTGAGAAGAGGGAACTCGAGTGGCAAATACGTTTGCAGGCAAGGAAAAGACCAGGCCTTAACTGTGCGGAATCTTTGACCCCAGTCTTGTATCTCAAAAAGATACAACACCGTATACCACAACCTCTGTGCCTGTACCTCTAACAGATTTACCGATGAAATGTTACCTTTTGTGTGACAGCCAGTTTTGATCTCACCAGTCTACCTCCAGCCCATGGTCTGATATTTCCCCTGGCAAATTCAGACTCATTTGTTTTTGGTCAATGGTTCATCTATATATACGTTTTTGTCGTTCATGTTTTCTACAATGGTTCAGTATTATTTTTTTTTTGTGTCGTTCTAGCTTTTCATGTTACATATCAGTGCCTTTTTAAGATTTTTTTTTTAATTAATAGCCCTCATTCAGTTCCATATCTTAATACATTAGTTTCTATTGATATCCATTATTTAAGAATTTTTCACTATTTTGTTTCTCTTTTTAGTTTCTGTATCTTATTTTTTGGATATCTAGCCTGGTTCTTATTTTTGGTCTTATTTTTTGGTTTTCTAGCCTGTTTCTTATTTTACATACATGTTATTTTACATACATGTTGTTGCTATTTCTCTAGTACACTCGGCTTTGCTTATTATGCTCTTTTAGGTCATCCACCATCCTGACGAAGATTTAGAAAAGTGTAGCCTAACAATGTATTTTACCAGCAAGGGTTGATTTTTTTCCAGCAATACTATTTTTAGTTAACTATATTTTTTTAGCTAATTTTAGCTAATCTCTGAACTTCACTATTGTAGGTTTAGAGTGATTCTACTAACCACGTATGAGCTGGCTCAGGGTATCTAACCTATCAGATTGTAAGGTATGATGTCAAGTTGGCGTGCCCAATCACAATAAAGTTTGTTTCACCCACACTTGATTGGCTCCCACTGACACACCCCCAGGTACTTTTATAAAAGGAAATCATCAGGTTCACTCTTTTCATTAAGGAACTACGCTTCGATGGTGATTGTACTTCTGGTACTTTTTACTTCAATAAAGTACGACCTTCTAGAATCTGAACTTCGACTACGTTGATTTTTTGCCACCACGGCGAGCAGAGCTCCTTAGCCGAGCCACATTTACATTGTTTTGCCTGTTTTTTCTGTGTGTTTCAGCTTTGATTTCTGGCTGTCACACTAGTGGTTCCTCTCAGCAGGCGACCTGACCAGCCAGAACTACGGCCTGTATATAAAACCTTTCTAAAGGCTTTACTCAGCCTTCAACCACAAGCACTCGGGTATGCACAGCCTTTCTCAAGGCTTTACCGGTAGCCCAGCTTCTTCACCGACATCCCACCGTACCTTTATTAAGGCAGCCTACCTGGTCATCCATTTATTCTTGGCTTCCCTAGGGTATATATATATATATATATATATATATATATATATATATATATATATATATATAGGTTCATAGGTTCATACTAGGCTATCTGCCCTAGGGCATTTACAAGCCTAGCCAGAGTGTGTTTGGCTTTCGCCACCCCTTGGAATGATTAGATATAGATATCTAGATATATAGATAGATTTATATATATATAAAACTACTAAAGAACACCTCCCCTGTCACTGATCATTTTAACATCCTTGCGTCTGACAACACTGTCATAGAAATAGTGCACAAAACCAAACTTCTAGGAGTTTTCATTGACAATAAACTTTCATTCGACCCCCATATACAGCAAAATATAAAGAAAACTCATCAAAAGCTGGGAGTCTTGTATAGAAAAAAACATTTATTTTCTGCAGCAACCAAAACTACCCTTGCAAAACATTTTACTTCCCTCCCTTCTTTATGGTGCCCCTATCCTAACTAACTTACAAATTTCTACTATAAGCAAGATGGAACAGTGCTTCAACAAAGTTGCTAAGTTTGCTACAAACTCTAAATATCACACACACCATTGTAAACCACTCCTAAAACTAAACTGGCTTGAACTCCCCAACAAACTTGCCTTTATTCAGCTATCCATACTGCACAACCTTATTTGCAAGCCTACTGCCTGCCCTGCACTAGCCAGTCCAGTCACACCTTACACATCAATCAATCCCTGTGATCTGAAGACAAAAATCTCTTAGCTATCTCAAAACCCACAAGAAAACCAAGTCCCTCTCTGTATTCATACTCCATCTCTATACCTTGGAATTCACTACCTCTAGCTACCAGGTCTATGCCTGGCCTAACCCAGTTCAAAGCCTCTTTAAAAAATCATTCAAAAAGACATGGCTTTACTCCTGCATAAAGCCTGCCTGATGCTCAGCACGTTCTCTTCTTCCACACTAGCCTCGTCCTCCTCTTCTGTCACATTTCAATCCTTCACAGTCTGCAAGATCCTAAGGCTCTTCTAACTCCTTCTCTGTTTCTATACCATATCCTTAAGCTACTGTTCAGGCTGTATTGATTCTATTCTTCTTAACTCTTTCACTATCTTTCTGCATCACTAACTTTCTGGTTACTGTTTTCCTAACTGAAACTAGCATTCTGTTTATTTTTTTTTTTATCATGTACTATAGCAATCAATCTCACAGATGGCACTACCTAAATACTATTTGTTTTTTTATGGACACTACATCATGTATAGTGAGAGTGATTGTTATTGCCTATAATACTTTTAACTATATACAATTGTCTCGATGTGTAGTATATATATTGCAACTTTGTGTAACATAGTTTGTTCTTTCAACTTATTTTGTATAGTATTTCTAATGTGATTTGTACTGCATTGGATTTTACTGTATTCTTTATTGTATGGTATGTGGAACTTTTCTCCCTGGGCCTCTGCTGAAAATGGGTTCTGTAGACCCAGTTAGACCCCCACAGTAAACAAATGTCAAATAAATAAAATAAATAAATAAATATATTGACATATCTTTTTTATTTGGTTGCAGTAATGCACTGAATGCATTGTGGTGCTTCAGTTACCATCCTTTATAAATTATATATTTCTTTATCTATATTAATGAAATCAGTTAAACACACAATACTATTTATTATTTTATTCATGCTTACCAGTGGCTTCAACAAGATTAGCTCTTTTCCTACCCTGCTGAAGGCAGTTGCATTCAATTATTTCATCAGCTCGAAAGAGAAGAAATAAGAGAAAAGTTATTTACTTGTATTTCACCTCTTTTTTCCTTACTATTACTGATATCACTAGTAATAATAGGCAAGGCATTTTATACACTGCTGTACTTGCTTACTATGTGTTTGTTTAAATATTTGTTAATATCTGAATTTTCATACTGTGCCAATCTTTTCTTTATTGCAAGTTATAAATAACCTGTTCCATGTTTGGTGGAATGATTTTTTAAATATTATGCTTTACATGTAACATTCTCTGGGTTGTGTTCAGGCAGAAGGTGTACACACACAGAAAATGTAGCAGTTCAAGGAAATTTGCTGTTCCTTAGTTGAAAAAATGTGTGTGCTTTGACAGTTTTCTTCCAAATAATTCTAAACATATTAGAGGATGATTAAAATGCATAGAGAAGTAATACAACTGGTCATTTCTCATTATGTCTGTACTGGTCATTCCCTTGATACTGCAGCCCCCACCCCTCCCCCATTCTCAACTCTGGCTACGGTGTGGTGCCTAACTGAGAGTTCAGCCATCTTGTACATGCAGTAAACATTGTGGAAGACATGACTGACTTATGCAATTACTATACTAAAAATATTTTCTGGCCCAGAAAAAACTTTCTTTACAAAAATTGTTTGTATGTACTTTTACTACTACCTATGGTAATGCAATACTAAAAAAAAAATATATATATATATATATATATATATATATATATATATATATATATATATATATATATGGGATCCGGACACATACTCGACTAGCATATGTCCGAATCACAAAACATCGAACACACATACACGAAAGCACTTAACATCGACAAGTGCTTCCGTGTATGTGTGCCTGTTTCGTAGATCAGACTACAGTGCAATCTCGGAGTGAGAATAATAAAGTAGGGGGGTGTGGGGGTGCAGGGAGTGAAGCACCCCTGCAGAAACGTAGATTTTGTTTGAACTACACATACACAGAAGCGCTTTTCAATGTTAAGTGCTTTTGTGTATGTGTGTTCAATGTTTTGTGATTCGGACATATGCTAGTCAAGCACGTGTCGTAGACCCATATATATATATATCTATCTATCTATATATATATATATATATATATATATATATATATATATATATATATATATATATATATATATATTGTTTTTTTTTTTTTTTTTTCAGATTATTGTTTTATTCATACATATGTTACATTGGAATTTATACAGATAATTATGTTATCACATAAATATTCCATATGTTTATATACAGATGTTCTATATACAGATATGTTTATGCTTCCTTTTGCGTTATTATTAAATATCATTATAGATATGTATTTGCAGTTACACGTATTTCTTATAGCAAATACCTTCAATTATGCAACCTTCTTATAGTTTATTTTTTAAACCTATGTTTACTATGTCCAAAAAATAAAATAAAACTTATTATAGAACTCTGGTCTTCTCAATGCTACCAGGTCAACTCACTCAGCCAGCTGGTCTGTCTATGATTCTGTAAGGCATTGTACCTGTTGGGACACTGGTGGCTAGAGCTGGTGATCCTTGTCAGGAATGACAGGTGCTCACCGATAAAAGTGCCAGAACCAGAATGAAGAAAAGTATGAACAGGGCTGAGGTTCACAGGTTTAGAAATACTCCCTCTGATGTGTGACATCACCTTAGCCAAACCCAGTTATTGAGTGGGGAAATTACACTAGGTACCATTATTTCTGGCAAGTCTGGTTTAACCAAAAATGCTATGTCACCTACATATTTTTTAAAGGAATGTATTCACATTTCATTTATATAGGTTCATAAGTAGGTACTAGGTTATTGGCCCTAGGGCCTATATAAGCCTAGTCAAAAAGTTACCCTGGCTTTCGCCATCCAAGAAAATTATTTTCCTGTGCCACTGTTGAGCAGAGCCACAGAAGTGATCCCCGGGGTGAATTTTCTATTTCCCATCCAATTATCAAGATTTTTCTTGAAGAGTGCTAATGAGGAGCTTTGTTTGATATAGATAGGTAGTTAGTTTGTTCCAGAGTATGGGGAGTCTCTGAGACAGGAATCTATCCCTCCAGCATGTTCTCTTTATTGTGGTGACAAGGTTTAGGTCCCTAGAGCGTGTAGCTCAGAGGGATTGGAATTTCTTTAAGTGGAGCATGTCCAACAGCTCTGGGTATGACATAGCTTTGTGTGCTAGACAGAGATTGCCTCTGAGTAGGCGATATGCGATGGAGTAAAGCTGGAGTTTTTTGATATGGTCTGCGTAAGGCATCTGTTTGAGGCCAGTAATCATCTTTGTGAGGTATTTCTGCAGCCTTTCCAGTTGCTGAAGATGTCTTGTGAAGTACATACCAAAAGGGGCATTGTACTCTATAATGGGTCTAATGAGTGATGAGTAGGGGGGAACAATGACCTCTTTTTTCCTGGATGAGAAACCTTTTGTGATGAGGTGTGCCACGTAGAAGGATTTCCTGATTACTCTGGTGATGTGATTATCAAAGGAGATACTACTGTCCACCTGTGTCCCAAGGTCTCTTATCACACTTTCGGTGTTAAATAGAATACTGCCTATGTGGTAGTTTATGGGTACAGAGATTTTACCAAAGGGGATGGCAATGCACTTTTTGGCATTGAGCTTGAGGCCATGGCTTTGGCATCAGGCATCTGTCTCAGTGAGGCTCCTTTGTAGGATGTCCACATCATTAGGAGTTTTGATTATGGCTCCTAGTTTGCAGTCATCGGTGAACTTTGTTAGCCAAAGACCTTCTGTGTTAGCCTGTACTTCAGAGAAGTAGATGCCAAACAGGAGAGGACCCAGGACTGAACCCTGTGGTACTTCACTTGTCACTGCTCTGAAGTTGGATTTGGAGTCTGCTACTTTCACAGTGTGGGTTCTGTCAGTGAGCCAGTTGGCAACCCATCTTGTGACATAGGGATTTATACCTAGTTTAGTGAGTTTATCTATAATTCCAGAGTGAGGGATGGTGTCAAAAGCCATGGCGAGATATTGATAGGCTGTGTGAGCCACCTTACCCTTGTTTACAGCTTAGGTGACTGCTTCAAAGAAGTCTATCAGGTTTAGGAGACATGATTTGCCTTTTACTAACCCGAACTGGGTAGAGTCCAGAGTTTGGAGATTACCAATGTCTTTGTTTATAAGTTCCATGATGATACATTCCATGGCCTTACAGACCAGGCTCATCAGGCTAATGGGGTGGTAGTTCTTGGGCCCATGGTGGCTCCTCCTTTGTGCAGTGAGATAACCATCACTATGCACCATTCAGTGAGCACAAAGCCTGAGGTGAGGCTATGATTGAACATGGTACTTAGGTGGGGTGCCAATTCATTCGGTAGTTCATGTAGAATGCAGCCTGGGATGTTGTCAGGTCCCAAGGATGCTGTGTTCTTGGCTTTGTAGAGTGTGATTTTTACCTGTGCAGTCGTGATTACAGGAACTTTGCATTCTTCCAGTATAGAGATGGGCCCTTTAGGGGGTGAGAGGGTGGTGAAGTTAGCACTGAACCAGGATGTTGGTAATATCAGCTGGTTCTGTATATTTAGTGCCATTGTGCTGTAACTCAGAGCAGATCTGAGTGTTGCCATTGAGATTCTTGACATAGCTATAGAATGCTTTGTGGTTGTCTTTAGAGTCAGTGGCGATTTTGTTTTTGTAACTAGCTCTGGAAGATTTTATGAGAGATCTCAGCTTCTTAGTGAGGCTGACCAGGGAGTTCTTCCAATCATAGGATTTTACTCTTTTTTGCAACAGTTTCTTTCTTCTGTTGTAGAGTTTGTTTATAACAGGGGACTACCAAATTGGCTTCATTTTTTTGGAGAATAGCATCTTGGTTCTGTTAGGGATAGCATGATCCATGCACTCGTGTAAGTACTTATAAAGTGCATTTGTGTAGGATTCAGCAGTCATACATCTAGTGTCACAAAGTTTGCCACTTCTGTCTTAAGAAGTGTGAAGTTGGCTTTGGAGAAATGTTTTACGATAGTTTCCCTAGTGAGGGGCAGGGACGGGATGTGGATGTCTTGGGTGATTAGCTTGTGGTCAGATCTGACCAACAAGGAATTGACCTTTGGTGTGGAACACCAGTCACCCATGTTGGTAATGACCAGGTCTAGGATATTGCTGCCCCTGGTGGGGGTGTGGATAAGTTGATCTAAGGCATTGGAATTTATGAATTCCAGAAAACATTGAGCAAAAAAGTTGGAACATGAGTAGTTTTCCCAGTAAATGGTGGGGTAGTTGAAATCACCCATTATTAGGATGTTGGGTTGTACCCTAATATTTTCCATTGTAACAAGAAATGAGAAGTGGGAATTCTGGGGCACGGTGGGGTATCTGTAGCGAGCTACAATTTGGATTGCGGTGTTGCCCACAGTTAGTTGCAGTTGGATAATCTCAGATGCATTATGCTGAGCAACCAGCCTGGAGGTGTGGATATCATTAATGAATATGGACACACCTCCGCCTTTAGTGTTTCGGTCCAGGATTTGTGGCTGAAAGGTGTGGTATGAATTATAGCCTGGTAATGCAGGGGTGCTTTCTGGAGCCTTGAACCAGGTCTTTGACATTGCACAGATGTCAGTGTTCTCCATTTTAAGGAGTGCCTCGAGTGAGTGCATTTTGAGGTTTAGACTTCTAGCACTGAGTAGCAATACCATCAGATTTTGCTTGCTTGTACCTGTTATGGTGGTGAATTTGTCATTTGAACTTTCCCTAAAAAAGGCACTATAGGGGTGGCAAGAGCCAGTATCCGGAATACCCAGGGTGACAGGTGCAGGCCATCTCTGGCAAAGCATCATGTTCTGTCAATCATGTCATCCCAGGCAGACAGATACTGGATCCCCTTAGAATGACACCAGAAGATTAGCCAATTGTTGAAGTCAATCATTTTGTCCTTGTACTGTGGTATCATTCTGGGTGATGACAGGATGCTACTCAGGGCTAGGGTCATACTTGCCTGGGCTACAAGATCAGAGAACTCCTCCATATCTCTTTTCATGTAGTCCAGGGAAGTACATCTCAGGTCAGTCACACCAACATGGACAATGAGTCATATTAGTACTTGTGGAGTGACCTGAGTAAGTGCATTATATGGTGGATCCTGGCACCTGACAGGCAGCTGACAGTAACTTTCTCTTTGTTTAGCCTGGTGAGTGGAACATCAGCGTGCCTGACTATGAAGTCACCTATGACTAGAGTATTGGGTACATTGTTATGCCTTATGGGCTTTGGTTGAGTGCCACACTGAGTTTGTGGGCTATGTGTCATTTGGGTTGTGTTGGGGGTGAAGGTTGCTTGTGTTTCTGCTTTGGAGGGCTCTGTTGTTTGGGCAGGTTTTTATTGAGAGCCTCTGCAAATGTAGCTGTGTGTTTTGTGTTTCTATGTGTGTGTTTTGGTGGTGTAGGTTTTGAGGGACTATGTGAAGAGTGTGGTGTGGTGCAAGTGTTTACCTTCTCCTCTTGACAGTCTAGTCCAGTCTTGGGTGAAGAGAGCTTTGCTTCCAGTTTGTCTATGTAAGTGCATCTCTCACAGGTAGTAGTGTTGGGTGGTAGGAGGAGAGGGTTGTCTGTGTACATGAGGCAATTGCTGCATTACCCCAAGATGCCCAGATTCATCAGGTAGACAGGAGGATACACCGGGAGCTGACCCTTGGACATGCCTGGATAGTTGCTATTTATTAAGTACTAAAAACTGTTTTCCTCTAGATAAGTGAGTAAAGTTGAGTGCTGTAGTAATTAGTAGCTTATGTAGTGCTTACAACGAGTTCTGAACAAGTGCTGAGCTCAAAGAAACAGGTTTGATTGCTAAAACTAATAACTGACTAGTTCTAAGGGAAAATTTGAAAAGCAGACTTTATGGTGCCGGGAATAGTTTAACCCTAACTAAGTGGCGATGCATAAAGTGTATATGTATATATATATATATATATATATATATATATATATATATATATATATATATATATATATATATATATATATATATATATATATATAATGAGCAAACAATTTAAACAAATTAACCCATTGACTAATAAAAGCTAAAAACTGAGCCCCCCATTCCAGCAGTCTTTGATCAGACATGTTTTAACTGCACACTCATGTCACTAGGGTGCAGGGGAACCTTCTCCAAAAAGATGGCATGGATTAGTGCTGAAGTTATACAAACAAAGCTAGATTCAGCAGGTCTGAATCTAGTCTATGCTACAGCAAACAAGGTGTACCAATTTCAGAAAGAAACAGTTCAAATAAGGAGGCACAATAAGCCTTTAACCAGAAACTCCCAGCTCAGAAGGGCAGAATCTACCCTCTCCTCCCACAAGAGTGCAGACCACACCTTCTTAATATAAAATAACTGGCCGAAAGTCCAAGTGCTTAAACCAGGATTACTACACTTTAGAATAACAGACACTAAGCCTCCTAACTCCCATCTTAGAAGGATGTAAGCTACCTGTCCTGCCACAACAGTGCAGACCACAAACCTTCTTAATGTAAAACAACTGGTCTGAAGCCCAAGTGTGTAAACCAAAGGCTTAGAATAACAGTTACAATTTAATCAGCTACTAACAAGCAGTAATAAATGCAGCAGAACAAATGCAATTAAGTACCTTTAAGAACAGGCAGCAAAAGCAAAATAAAGACTAAAGTAAGAAGAAACACAAATACAGTAAAAGCAGATGAATAAAGTGCATTTTTTTTTCTTTTTTATATATAACAATAGAAAATGAAAAAACTGATTTAAAGAAATTATCCAATTAACCAGTAAAAATCTCAAAACTGAGCCCTGTTCCAACAGTCTTCAATCAGACAAGTTCTAACTGCACACTCCTGCCACTAGGGTGCAGAGGAACCAGTATGCAATAATTTTTTTCATATTACTAAAAATTGCTACTGTTGCTGTGCATTGCCTTAGCTACCTTTTTTTGGAATAATACACCTGAATGTCGTTTATACATGCCTTATGCAGTAGTGCATCAGTATTTTTTGTTGTGTGTACTGGGGGTCCTTTTTCAGAAATAAATATTCTTATCTGTGTGTGAGTATCAGCTTTTATTAAATGTTGAGTGCTTTGAGGTGATAAGGTGTGCCAGGTGATGTTAAATTGGAGGAGGAAATGGAATATAACTGGCGTTAGGGCAGGAGAATAGCTTGGCTAGTTAAAGCCTCTCGTAAGCATGAATAAAGAAGTATATAGCACTGTGTAGTTAACTGATTTCATTAATATATATAAATAAAGATCTCATTTATAAAGGATTGTAACTGAAGAATTACAATGCATTCAGTACTCCAGTTTCTTTTTCCTAAATATATTCAGCTTTGAGCATATCTGAGACTATCTACATGGTCCTGTAGCATGCTGGGGACTGCTGCAGACTCAGCCTCTGTCCCCCAGCATGTTCACGTCAATCCAAAGCTGTATTCATGAGCAGCCAAGGATGACTTATGTGCATAAGTGGCCTTACACATTTGCATATTACAGTGATTAATGTAGATAAATGTAAAAGGGTCTAATTTGCATACAAAACATGTAAGTAAAACTGAATTTACATGAAATAGTTTAATACCGCCACATTAACTTACAATTACTTGAGTTGGGTGAAAAATGACTGAGGAAGCCACACACTTTTTAAAGTAAGAGAAAATAATATAAATCTTCTAAATGAATATGAGACACTTTAAAATGATATAAAATGTGTGAGTTCACTTCAGAAAATGCAGGTGTTACTGATATGATAGCCATGTTACATTGGTTTTAGTAAAGCTGTCATTTATAAATGGAAAATCATAACAGCAGCAGCACCAGTGGAAAGGATTATTGATCACTGAGAAAATCATTCACTTTGGTGTCATTTAGTGATTGTGCATATACACGTGTTTTAATTGTGAAATGCAGAAGTAGTAAGGAAGTGCCATTGGCTGAACATACTTGTGTCCTTACCTGAGATTTCTGCGTGTCACTGAAGAATGGAAAATGGCAGTATTATGAACACTTGACAATAACAGCAGCTTGGGGAAGGATGAATCTATTAACAAAGTTTTTGTTTTACTTTTCTGAATGCGGTTATAATACTGCAGTATTATGAGCACTTGAAAATAACAGCAGCTTGGGGAAGGATGAATCTATTAACAAAGTTATTGTTTTACTTTTCTGAATGCGGTTATAATACTGCAGTATTATGAGCACTTGACAATAACAGCAGCTTGGGGAAGGATGAATCTATTAACAAAGTTATTGTTTTACTTTTCTGAATGCGGTTATAATACTGCAGTATTATGAACACTTGATAATAACAGGAGCTTGGTGAAGGATGACTCTATTAACAAAGTTATTGTTTTACTTTTCTGAATGCGGTTATAATACTGCAGTATTATGAGCACTTGACAATAACAGCAGCTTGGGGAAGGATGAATCTATTAACAAAGTTATTGTTTTACTTTTCTGAATGCGGTTATAATACTGCAGTATTATGAACACTTGATAATAACAGGAGCTTGGGGAAGGATGACTCTATTAACAAAGTTATTGTTTTACTTTTCTGAATGCGGTTATAATACTGCAGTATTATGAACACTTGATAATAACAGGAGCTTGGGGAAGGATGACTCTATTAACAAAGTTATTGTTTTACTTTTCTGAATGCGGTTATAATACTGCAGTATTATCAGCACTTGACAATAACAGCAGCTTGGGGAAGGATGAATCTATTAACAAAGTTATTGTTTTACTTTTCTGAATGCGGTTATAATACTGCAGTATTATGAACACTTGATAATAACAGGAGCTTGGGGAAGGATGACTCTATTAACAAAGTTATTGTTTTACTTTTCTGAATGCGGTTATAATACTGCAGTATTATCAGCACTTGACAATAACAGCAGCTTGGGGAAGGATGAATCTATTAACAAAGTTATTGTTTTACTTTTCTGAATGCGGTTATAATACTGCAGTATTATGAACACTTGACAATAACAGGAGCTTGGGGAAGGATGACTCTATTAACAAAGTTATTGCTTTACTTTTCTGAATGCGTTTATAATACTGCAGTATTATGAACACTTGACAATAACAGGAGCTTGGGGAAGGATGACTCTATTAACAACCAGTTATGACATTTTGATTCTAACTGGATGCGAAGGTTAAGTGCAGGTAATATTTTTTTTCTGCAAATTGATTTGAAATTTGATAGCTTGGCCATTTCTACAAGTGAAGGGCAGATATGTAATTATACAGACCATAGTGTAAGCAAATGCAGCAGTATAATGTCAGCATCCGGACTTGTCCCTGACCCGTGCCGACAGGCTTAAGTGGTAACACCTCACAAGGGGGGGGGGGGTCACATCAGACCCAAACAATTTTTGACACCTTAGCCTGAAATGGTATTCTATTTAAAATCAAGGAAAGAGTAAAAATAGATCTTATCCAAATCAAATAGTGTGCAAACTTTTGTTAGCTAGAGATCATCATGGATTTGTTATGGAAAGAGCCTGCCTTCCAGGTCTTATGGCATTCTTTGAATAAATAACAGCAGCAGTCGTTGATCGATGGATAGTGCGTACTGCTTATCCTGACCGTTTTAACACAGTCAATAGTGTCCCACAAATGGGAATAACTGTCTGATTAATAGCATTAAATACAAATCCATGTAAATTCATATGTAATTCACTGTGCAAATTGCTGGTTAAGCAACATGATACAAATCAAGGTAGTGGGTTACCTGTTTGTACCAAATGAGATTACCAGAGGTGTGCAAAAGGTTCTGTACTGGAGCTGTTTTTGTTATGCACTGTTTTCAGACATAAAAGTGGGAAATGAGCTGTAGTTAATCACATATACATATGGCTGAGAACTGGGTAACATAACCACTTAGGCATAAGAAGCAGGAGTTTTTTAACACAGTCTGCAGCAAATGCATACCCAGTGCAGCAGTAATTAATTCACCTGTAATTTCATAATTTGTATATTACATTTTTATTTTATTTATAAGAGTTTGATAACTTTGATAACTGGGGTTGCTCAGTGAGCAAAAAAGACCAATTTCGGTCTCACTCTAGAGAGAAGTAAATTAGGAAAACAAAAGCAAAGAAACAAACACATGTATGAACCAAACATATGCAAAAGCAAAGAAACAAACACATGCGTGTACCAAACATATGCAAAAGCAAAGAAACAAACACATGCATGAACCAAACATATGCAAAAGCAAAGAAACAAACACATGCATGTTCCAAACATATGCAAAAGCAAAGAAACAAACACATGCATGAACCAAACATATGCAAAAGCACAGAAACAAACATATGCGAAAGCAAAGAAACAAACTCATGTGTGTACCAAACATATGCAAAAGCAAAGAAACAAACACATGCATGTACCAAACATATGCAAAAGCAAAGAAACAAACACATGTATGAACCAAACATATGCAAAAGCAAAGAAACAAACACATGCATGAACCAAACATATGCGAAAGTAAAGAAACAAACACGTGCGTACCAAACATATGCAAAAGCAAAGAAACAAACACATGCGTGTACCAAACATATGCAAAAGCAAAGAAACGAAGATATGTATGAACCAAACATATGCAAAAGCAAAGAAACAAACACATGCATGAACCAAACATATGCAAAAGCAAAGAAACAAACACATGCATGAACCAAACATATGCGAAAGCAAAGAAACAAACACATGTGTGTACCAAACATATGCAAAAGCAAAGAAACAAACACATGCGTGTACCAAACATATGCAAAAGCAAAGAAACAAACACATGCATGAACCAAACATATGCAAAAGCAAAGAAACAAACACATGCATGAACCAAACATATGCGAAAGCAAAGAAACAAACACATGCGTGTACCAAACATATGTATATACATTACTGTACGGCATGCTTCATAGGGGAATACTAGATGAACTGCCTTTGTAGGCCCTTTTAAGCCTAGCCGATTATCCCATTTGTTAATACCCATACCTAGTTCCAAGGTCTATATTTGTATACTGCCCATAGAAGAGTGATTTTTTTCTGGGTGAGATAGTGATTATATCTAGGGAACACTACTGAGTGTTTATAGGGGCCATATTCTAGTAAGAGTATTTAGGTCCTGCCTCTGTCCAGAAGTAGTACACGCAGACAGTCCTCGGGTAAATATCTTCATTCCCATCTATAGATCCAGGTTATATTTGAATAGAAAGAGGGATGAGCTTCATTTTACATGGAGGGGTGTCTGTTCCAGAGTAGTGGTAACCTCTGACAGATGTACCTATCTCTCCAAACCATTCTGTTTAATTTACAGATGTTTAGATCCCCAGAATGAGTATTTCTGATACCAACTGACCTGTGGATGTGCAGTCCGTAGGATGCCAAATACAGTGACAGTGCTTTGAGGTTGTCCATGAAGGACTTATGTTTAAGGTTCTACATCCTCTTTATGAGGAAACTCTGTTCCCATTTGAGTTGTTGCATATGCCAGGCCGAGTGCATGCCAAAGGAAAAACTGTACTCAGTGAATGGCCTGATAAAAGCCGAGTATCGAAGAGCAATGACATCCGTCAACCTGGAGACTATCCATTTGCATATAAGCTGTGCAACATAGAAGGACTTTCTTATCACTGTGGACATATGTTCTCATATGTCAGGTTACTGTCCACATATGTTCCCAAATCATGAAATTCAGGCGTATTGCAAATGTAATTTCCTGGGATAGTGAGTTTCTAAAGGATACAATAACACACTTTTTGGCATTTAGTTTTAGTCCATGGCTCCAGCACAAGTTATTTGTTTGGGACAATAATTCCTGCAGAATAACTTGAATCATTTGAGGATTCAATGACTACTCCTAACTTGCAATCATCCATAAACTTTATCAGCCAGAGACCCTTGGTGTTTGCCTTTACTTAAGAGATGTGGATGCCAAATAGGAGAGGGTCCCAGTACTGAACACTGTGGGACTCAGTGTGATGAATGGTCTTTTTGTGGAAGTGGTTTCCTATTTCCTGACTTCATGAATCCTTTCTGTGAGTCAGTTGGCAGTTCAGCTGGTGATGCAGGGGTTTATTCACAATTGTGTACATTTTCCCATTATTCCTAAGTGAGGTATTGTGTCAAAAGCTTTGGCCAGATCTGGGTAGGTGTTGTGCACTGTCTTGCTTTTGTGCTTGGCTTTGAGGACATTTTCAAAGAAGTCTACTAAGATGAATAAGCAAGACCTTCCTTTGACAAACTCAGAGTGGGATGGAGACAGTGTTATAAAGTTCTGTATGTCCTTATTGATTCATTTTATGGCGAGTCTTTCCATAGCCTTACAAATGAGGCTGGTCAGACTTATGGGTCAGAAATTACCCAGGGTCAGTGGATGGCCTCTTCTGCAGAAGTATGACCATTCATTTGGTACAAAGCCTTTGTGGAGACTGATGTTGAACAGCATTATTAGGGGCACAGGTAAGTTATGCTTCATTCTATTTAAGACACATCCAGGAGTATTGTCAGGGCTCATTGATGGAATATTTTTGACCATTGACAGCACAATCAGGACTTGGTCTTGTGAGAAGGCTGTGGGTATCAGTTACTGGAATATCTTGTGCGATAATATGGAGTGAAAGAGGGGTGATGTTAAAGTTGAATTTATCAGCTAATATGTTTTTTATGTCTTCAGCTTTGGTGTAGGAGAAGTTCACAATCAGATCAGCACACTGCTGCAAAGAGGTCTTGTGGTTGTGACCATAACTAAAGAATCGTCACATGGGTGGCCATCTTTTTCTCAAACTTTGGCTTTGGTGGCTTTGATTAAACTCTTGAGTTCTTTATTTGTTTTAATAATGATGATGGATCTAGCCTGCTGTTGGCTACTCTTCTCATATTTGGCTATGGTTATCTTCCTTTTATTGTAAAGCTTGTTTATACTGCAGCTCCAACATTGAGGTTTAATATTGGGATTAACCATATGCTTGTTCCTACATGGTTCAGCTAGTGATATACAGTTGTTGACATGCTGGTACAAGTTATTGGTGCACATTTCTGCATGTCAACATGCAAAGGTATCACTTAGAAGGAGGAATATTGCCTTGGAGATGTTTCAAACTATTCTACAGAGAGCAGATCTCTCAGTTTAAATTTTATTTAAAAGGAAACAATTTTATGGTCTGTCTGAACAAGTGAAGAAGGCACAGAAGGAGTGAAGCATTACTTGTCCATATTAGTACGAATAAGGTCACAGATGTTTTTGCCCCTGTTGGGTACTTCTGCTAGTCATTCCACTACATTTGTATTAACAAAGTCTAGGAATTTCCATGCACATACACTAATGATGGTCTACATTTCCCAGTCTATAGTTGGATAGTTAAAGTCACCCTGGGAAATGGTATTGGTTTGGTGCTGAGTGACTCCAATCCTTGTAAGTAGATGTTGGTCTATCTTGTATAATAGAGGGAGTTCTATAACTGGCTAGAATGTGGTAGGAGGCTTAAATGATGCAAAACTAGACACAATGAAGATCTGTATCATCATGCTGCTTAACCAGCATAAATGTAAGACACTTCCTTATAAACACTGAGACATCTCCACCTTTTTTCCATCTTCCATAGTAATTGGTCTAAATGTGTGGAAAGCATTACGCCCCGCACAGCTGGAGTAATCTTTGTTAATTTAAACCATGTCCTGGTAACAACACAGCATCTACATTTTCCAAGGGAAGGAGGATTTGTTGGGAGTGGAGTTTTTTTTAGGTTCCTAGCATTGATCAGTAATGCCTTCATAATAT
Organism: Protopterus annectens; assembly: GCF_019279795.1. NCBI lineage: Eukaryota > Metazoa > Chordata > Ceratodontiformes > Protopteridae > Protopterus > Protopterus annectens. Next base: position 411,418,758 of record NC_056740.1, on the reverse strand, counting down.
CCTTTGCTCGTGCAGTTATATTGGTAAGTACATCTGGTTGCCATTGCCTAAAGATGACAGTATGAGGTGGAGAATGTCTTAGTATTCAAAATCCTAGAGGAGACAGGTGCAGACCATCACTGGCTAATTAGCATGGTCTGTCAATCTTGTCCCCCAAGACTGAAAAATACTGTATCCCTTCAAATGGCACCAAAATCTAAGTCAATTATTGAAGTTCATTATTTTTTTACTCATATTGCAGCATCATCCTTGGAGATAGTAGAATGTTATTCAGAGTTAGAATCACACCTACCTAGGTCAGAGAGACAGCTCAGTTATGTCACTTTTCATATACTCAAGGGAACTACATCTCAAATTATTAAGACCCACATATACTATGACAGAGTCATACTGCTACTTACATTCATAAGGGCTTGATTGCATGCGTGAGGCACAGACAGGCGACTGACCATCACTCTTTCCTTGCTCAGCCTGGTAAGAAGTACAGCTGTAAGTCTTGCAATGGCATCTCTTATGACTAGAATACTTGTTTTGGTAATCATTTGCCGTATGGGCCTAGCATCTAAGACTTACGGACTCCTAGTGCTATGCAGGGTAGTAGGCTTTGCAATCAGAGAGTGATGCTGATGGTCTTAAAAAGTTCTGGGTTCTTTGTGATTTAGGCTAGTTGGTCTTAAGAACCTCACTATAGGAGGCGTTACTTGTTGGACGAGTGTCGTGGTGAGTAGTGTTGTGTACTACCTACAGGCGTTACTTGTTGGACGAGTGTCGTGGTGAGTATTGTTGTGTACTACCTACAGGCGTTACTTGTTGGACGAGTGTCGTGGTGAGTAGTGTTGTGTACTACCTACAGGCGTTACTTGTTGGACGAGTGTCGTGGTGAGTATTGTTGTGTACTACCTACAGGCGTTACTTGTTGGACGAGTGTCGTGGTGAGTAGTGTTGTGTACTACCTACAGGCGTTACTTGTTGGACGAGTGTCGTGGTGAGTAGTGTTGTGTACTACCTACAGGCTACTTGTTGGACGAGTGTCATGGTGAGTAGTGTTGTGTACTACCTACAGGCGTTACTTGTTGGACGAGTGTCATGGTGAGTAGTGTTGTGTACTACCTACAGGCGTTACTTGTTGGACGAGTGTCATGGTGAGTAGTGTTGTGTACTACCTACAGGCGTTACTTGTTGGACGAGTGTCATGGTGAGTAGTGTTGTGTACTACCTACAGGCGTTACTTGTTGGACGAGTGTCATGGTGAGTAGTGTTGTGTACTACCTACAGGCGTTACTTGTTGGATGAGTGTCGTGGTGAGTAGTGTTGTGTACTACCTACAGGCGTTACTTGTTGGACGAGTGTCGTGGTGAGTAGTGTTGTGTACTACCTACAGGCGTTACTTGTTGGACGAGTGTCGTGGTGAGTAGTGTTGTGTACTACCTACAGGCGTACTTGTTGGACGAGTGTCATGGTGAGTAGTGTTGTGTACTACCTACAGGCGTTACTTGTTGGATGAGTGTCATGGTGAGTAGTGTTGTGTACTACCTACAGGCGTTACTTGTTGGACGAGTGTCATGGTGAGTAGTGTTGTGTACTACCTACAGGCGTTACTTGTTGGACGAGTGTCATGGTGAGTAGTGTTGTGTACTACCTACAGGCGTTACTTGTTGGACGAGTGTCATGGTGAGTAGTGTTGTGTACTACCTACAGGCGTTACTTGTTGGATGAGTGTCGTGGTGAGTAGTGTTGTGTACTACCTACAGGCGTTACTTGTTGGACGAGTGTCGTGGTGAGTAGTGTTGTGTACTACCTACAGGCGTTACTTGTTGGATGAGTGTCGTGGTGAGTAGTGTTGTGTACTACCTACAGGCGTTACTTGTTGGATGAGTGTCATGGTGAGTAGTGTTGTGTACTACCTACAGGCGTTACTTGTTGGACGAGTGTCGTGGTGAGTAGTGTTGTGTACTACCTACAGGCGTTACTTGTTGGACGAGTGTCGTGGTGAGTAGTGTTGTGTACTACCTACAGGCGTTACTTGTTGGACGAGTGTCGTGGTGAGTAGTGTTGTGTACTACCTACAGGCGTTACTTGTTGGACGAGTGTCATGGTGAGTAGTGTTGTGTACTACCTACAGGCGTTACTTGTTGGACGAGTGTCATGGTGAGTAGTGTTGTGTACTACCTACAGGCGTTACTTGTTGGATGAGTGTCGTGGTGAGTAGTGTTGTGTACTACCTACAGGCGTTACTTGTTGGACGAGTGTCGTGGTGAGTAGTGTTGTGTACTACCTACAGGCGTTACTTGTTGGATGAGTGTCGTGGTGAGTAGTGTTGTGTACTACCTACAGGCGTTACTTGTTGGATGAGTGTCATGGTGAGTAGTGTTGTGTACTACCTACATTATACAAGTACATTTCTTAAGTAATAGATGATCGTCAGACAACATGAGACCATTGTTACATTCTCTAAAGGCAACAATCTCAATCAGGTGGCTAATAACATTGTGGGAAGTGTTGGTTCATGGATTTGACAGGAGTGATTTTGGGGATGGGGGGTGTATACTGTTGGATGAGGTAACTGCTTTAGTTCTAAGCTGCAGAGGTGTCAGCTGGGTTTGTCAGTTTAGGTGGACAACTGAAATGTAGTTTTCTTAGTAAAGGTGTAGCTTAATGCAGCTCAGGATATCTTAATTGCATACAGTGCAGACTGCTGCCACCACAAAATTAGAGCACTGAGGCCCTTTTTGATTTAGCAAGGCTTCTTATTTAAAGAAATGCTCTCGTGCAGACAACTGACTATAGAGTGTGTCTAATTGCAGCAGTACACTAAACATAGTTAAGTCCAGCTGTTTTTTGCCTTATTTAGTCAAAAAAAATGCTGTTTGGTATGCCTGGAGGATGCCAAAATCAACATAGCGCTTTTCCCAGCATTCAGGGCTTTCCATGCTGTTCAGTCTCTTGATTTGCAGTCCATGCAAAGCTCAACACAAGTTGTAGGAGAAGTTATGAGGAAGAAAAACAATCAGAAAGGCTATAAGCATAAAATTAGTAGAGCTCTTTAACTAGATCCTGCAGCCAAACACAGTTCTCTCACAAACGTGAATGTGAGCTACAAGTCGTGGGTCACAGGGGGGGGGGTAGAATTACAGACAAGAGTAAACAGTGGCAGAAAAGACAGTAGCTATGTATACACAGAAGGAACAGTGGGGGGGGCAGAGGCTATGTAAAAAAGTGGCTGGAGGAGCAGTAACAAATTGTAACGAATTGTAACAAGTGCAACCAAGGATAGTAGTAGATGTAGCAGGCAGTGGGCACTTTTAAATGCAAATTATATCAGGCAATGTTTAGCAGAATTAATAAAGAAAATCAGGATATGAACAGCTAAAGGTAACGCAGAACTTGCAGTGAATCATAATACTCTGAGTATTGAGAATCAGACTACAAATCAATGGCACCAGACCAGGCAGAAATAACCAGCAAGTGTACTTTTATGAAAAATAGAGCAAGAGTTGTCTGATCCTGTAGTTTAATCACAATGCTCTCACTTATTGTTTACAACACAGCTACAAATCTATGGCACCAGACCAAGTAAAATTCAATCAGTTACTTTTTGGTCTAAAAACAAAAAAATATGACGAAAAGTACCAAAGACCAGTATCAGAACATGTTAATAAGTACAACTGAAATAAATAAGAAAAAAATCACCATTTGGAATACCTGAAGATGTCAAAATCAACACAGCTTTTTTCTTAGAGATCAGGACTTTCCACTTTGATCAGAGTCTTCCTTCAAAGACTCTTATGTGGTAAAGTAATTATGATGATTCTACAACACGAACAGAATCAATCACTATATACAATATGGAGAGGTGCAATCAAACAAGAAGATCATACCGATGTACATAAATGGATGATATATTATACGTAGATACAAAATATAGATATATATACATGTGACTATATAATGAAAAATCACAGCTGAGATTGTTCGAAACACAAAACATTGAATGAACTCATCAGTGATTACCATAAACACCAACCAAATCATATAAAACATGAATCACAAATGTAAACCAACAGGTCACATTTGTGATTACCAAAAGAAAAAAAAAACAACTTTTAAATGGGGAATGTTCATCCCCACACTCTGCTGTGGAGATCCACTCCCACATCCCCAGAAATTAAATATAGTAACTCCAGGGTCACCCATCCTCATAGAAAGAGGAAAAAAACTGAATCATTTAACAGTCGAACTGCTGAAATTTGACCATTTCATACCACCAACAAGTATCTCTATCATCTAAGCATGCAACGAAATGTGTATAGCAATGATCCCTATACTCATATCTATATATATTTATGCATACATACATACATGTGTATATATATATATATATATATATATATATATATATATATATGTACACACACACACACACACACACACACACACACACACACACACCCACAAACGCATACACACAGTTATGTAGAGTACGGTGAGAGTGAGTCATAAATTAGCTGTGTTTGCAAGTGAAATCATATAAACTTCTTTGTAGGTAGACAGATGGAGTAGAGCAAGTTTCTGCTAGGTAATGTGTCCAGTGTAGTGGTATTTGCATAAAATGTTATGACAAAGATAATGTTTTAATTGCACTCTAAATTTTAAAGATTTTCTTTTTCAGATTGATAGGGACAGATTGCCATACTTTAGGACTTAGCCAGGGGAAGCAATGATCTGTGGCTCATGAAACTTGGCAGAAATGCCATTACAATTATAAAGTAAATTGATAAATCATAAAAAATGACACCCTCACTAAAACTCTAGGAACAATGGTAGACAACAAAATTCAGTGTGCATCTACAAAAGTTCAGAAAGCATATTCTATATGTAGGCAAACTAGTTCTAAAAAGTATGTGCAGTCACTCCATAAACATCAGTGTACAAACTCACACCTGACAGATCATAGACATTATTGAATATAATCCTGTGTTTTGTATCTATATTATGCAGCGAGTACGTGGTATGCACACTCAGTAACATGTTCTCTAAGGTCTCATTAAGCATCTACTACTCTGTTGAAATGTATGACAAACCAAGCATGCAAAGCATGCTGTACATTTCTGTTTGCTGCAAACAAGTTGTGGAATACCATTGGCATAAACAGTTACTTCCATGAACTGTACAAATGTCACTATTGTGTGCCAGAACAGAATTACTGAAGGCCGTGTTTGTGAATCCTACTGAATGTCTATAAAATATCTGTTTAATTTCTTGTTTTGCATACATAGATGGATAAATAGATACACTTTATGTGCACACTCAGTGTGTGTGTGTGTGTGTGTGTGTGTGTGTGTGTGTGTGTGTGCGTGCGTGCGTGCGTGTGTGTGTGTGTGTGTGTGTGTGTGTGTCTGTCTGTCTTTCTGTTGTCTGCCTTTATAAGATAAATGAAGGCAGTGGTATAAATACAGACAGATAACTAGATAGGATGGAGATATATCTTTATGCCATTGCAGTGCTACTAGAGCTTTTATTCCCAGTATTCCCAGAAAATGGTCCATTTTCAGTTTAAAATTCCTTGTCTCAGATAAATAAATTGCCTTTTTTACATCATTAATCAGGAAATATTGTTCATCTTTCTGCAGTCTGTCATGGTATAAAAAGCATGGTTCTGAGGTGATATTACTGAAAAAGACCAATTATCTTATCGTTAAAGAGGTCATACCTCCTTTGAAGAAACAAGAATATGAACGTAACTAAAGGCAGTTTACTTTGATTATATGTAAGTGGAAATGTAATCTAGATACTCAGGTTCCAGTCTTTTCATTTTGTATGTCTTTATAAATTTGTTTCATAATAATGCAATTTGAATTTATCTACCATAATTACTTACTATGCAACTGAGGTTCAAAACTATCTGTTGTATCATGACAGTTTGCTGTTTTGGAAAATCATTGCAGTGTGCCATTTGCACTATGGTGAGTCCTTATCTTGGAACATAACATTAATGGAGGGTGTTGTCACAAACAAAAATTAGCTCTTTTTATAGGGAAGAAGAAATTACTTCCTAAAGTGAAATACATCCTAACCTGATAAGGTTAGAATACAACATTTTATTAGCATTACTCTGAATGTATTAGCAGCCCTTTAATCGCTGCAGATCAGTCATTCAAGATAGCAGAAACCCATGTGTGTTGACTTTACAGAGAGTGATGCAAATCATCAACAGATAAATCAACTTACCTCAGCTGATAGCTAAGGCACTGGCTAGGATTTCATTTAACATGATCAATAGTGGATATGGTATTTCTTATTTAATCAACATGAATTCATCTGGTTTGTCTTCCATTGGTCTCATAGAGTAATGGGGAACTTCAAATACATGTAACTGGCAAATAGCACATCCCTCACTCTACCTTCACAGTCAGCATGTGACCAAGATCATTTGAATTGTAACTGAATATATGAGTGGTCATCTTTACTCTTTCATCGTTTTGCCATAATGAGAAAAACACTGTGTCAGCCATCACCTGCAGAAAGGAGCAGGTATATTGGACAATAATTATATATGTAAATTTTTCCAGAAGCTTCTTAAATCAACATGCATGAATATGATAGAACAGATATACTGTTAATCCACATACAGAAAAGATGCATTAGGAAAGCTGGTAGTAGGATGCAGAAGTCCAGGAAATTGTTACAAGAAAGAAGACATGAGGAAAGAAGATGGATTAGGCTAAGAGAGAATACTAGTTGGCTGAAAAGGGCTAAGCAGTGTCACAATGGCAAAGAACACAATTTCAGGGAAACTCTATCATCTTCTAGAAATTCATTCCAAATTTTCCACTTTGCTGTGGCAGTTAAATTTCCAACCTTTAGTATTTACTTAGTGACTAACAGCCAAAAGAAGAAGAATTAGAAAGGCGAATTTGTGTTGAGTTACGGCAGAACATATACAGTCGAGCTGTTATAAATTAAATTTAGCTTTAATCGGTCCCTTTTCAAAGAAAACTGACTCAGCTGATGACAGAAAAAAGTCTACTAGATTACAAGACAACAACAGAAAGATAAAGGTACTCTACAGGCACCATTCATGAAGGATGCCAGCAACAATCTACCCACCACTGCAGAGGACATCAAAGGCAGATGGACAGAGCACTTCAAAAATATTCTGACTGAAGAAAACCCCACAGATGCATGTACAACCTAGACTGAAACAGGAAGGAAATCTACTGTAGAAAATATACCAAGTGCCCAATGGAAAGTGAAGTCAGGGAAAACTGCCGACTCAGAAAAGGTCACGTCATAAATGATCAAGAAGCGGGTGTGTTTGGGGAAAAATGGCTTATGAGCGTACTCTAAACCTCAGGTTTGGACAACAGCTATCCCAGACAACTGGAGAATAAGTATTCTAGAGTCAGTGTACCACAAGAAAGGGGAAATTTGCAAATGTGGGCAGTACAGAGGTATAAAACTTTCATGACACCATGTAAGTGCTAGAGACAATAACTGATAAATAAGTATGCAGAACGTGAGATGTGAGATGAGCAGGTTGAAATAAGATCAGAATGCAATTCAACTGACATGATGCTTGCAGTAAAACTGTAATGGAGAAGAAGAGCGAATAAATCCAAGTAGGCATTCTTACACTTGGGAAAAGCATATGATAAAGTCCCAAGAAGGCTAATTTGGGCAGTCTTGCTATGATTTAAATTCCTAGAAACCTCAGTAGAATTAGTGCAGGTCTTTTAAAAAGGCCAATGATATAAGTACAAACAATGTTTGTATTCACAGAGAGGTTTTAGGTGAGAGTGGTTCTGCATCAGGGTTCACCTCTGAGTCTACTCCTTTGCAGACTGATGATGGACAACATGAGAAATCAACAAAGCTGCTGTATGCACACAATGCGGCATTACAAACAGCCTTTCAATATTACTTTTCGCAAATGCTAGGGGAATGGAATGGAAAATTGAAGGCACATGGGATGAAACTGAATGCAAACAAGTGAATAGTTATGGCAGCAAATGGGAGAAAAAAGAAACTGAAAACTGATGTGGATGGTAAAACAGTGGACCAGGTCAACAGCTTCAAGTATAGGAGAGATGTGGTTGAAGAGAAGGTAATTCTGAATGAGGGGTTAAATGCAGAGCCAGACATTCTACAGCCAACTAGCACAGAGTGTAAGGGTTAGTGAGTGACAAAAAAATAACAAAGAAGCTAAAACTTGTGCAAACAGTTGTGCAACCAGTACTACTGTATTACGCCAGCAGTGAAGGCAGAGCACTTGAGGAAGTTGGAGGAGATGGAGATGAAGTGCCTGAGATAGATATTATGATACACATTCTAGGTCGACAAAGAAATGACGGCATCAGACCAGAAGTCATAGTAAACCAAATGTAAAGAAAGCCAAGGTAAAGAGATTACAGTGGTTTGTTAAATGTGGTATACATTAGATTTGGTATAACAGATTCAAGAGACAGAAGAGGGCAAGAAGAGACAAGGACATCTAGCCAGGAGATAGATGGATTGCAAAAGTCAGGCAAGACTGTCAAAGAAGTTTAACAGATTGACACATAAGAGAGGTGGTGATAGTTAATCTCATACCCCAGACCCATCTAAAAATGGGGAACAGCAGTTTGATGATGATGATGATGATGATGGTTCTGGCAGTAAGTCTTGGAGAAAATGGGTAACTGTACTGGGTGCCAATTATACCCTCTCCTCTGAGATCTTTCATCACATCTTCAGGATACTGTGCAACCTCAGTGCAGATAAAGTTTTACAGTGCTGTCAGTGCAGTCTCCCCCATATAAGGTGAACAAACAATTCACATTCCCAAAGAAATCTGTTGTTTTTTAACTTGTTGGCTTTTGAGTTGTCCACCCCTACTATAAATCTGACTTTGGAAACTCCTACCAGTCTCATCTCATCAGCTCATTCTACTGAGTATTAAGAGATCAACTGGGAAGACCCACCCCTGCCCTGGTTTCTTAAACTTGAACTATCTTCTGTTTCCTACCTTCTCACTTAGTAAAAAATTACACTTTGTTCACCTGCTTTTACTGTATTTGTGCTTATTCCTAATTTATTTAGCTTTCTGCTGTACATTCTTAAAGTGTTCTGCTGCATTTATTATTGTTTGTTAGTAGCCTGATTATCTTATCGCTGTTAGTCTCAGCCTCTTAATTCTGATTTAAGCACTTCGGCTCCAAACTAGCTATCTCACATTAAAATGGTTTGTGGTCCACACTCTTGTAGTAGGACAGGTAGCTTACCAGAACTCTCAACAATACTAAATTCCTTGTTTTTTACCATTTTTCAAGGCAAAATAATGGAGAGCCATGAATTCCCGAGTGGCACCATCAATTTCCATTTTTTCTTAATTTAATTTTTTTTATTTTATTTACAAGTTTAAAGTAATTGCTGATGGCACCACACATTGCCAGCGGGGGCATGCATGATAACATCAACAGCTTTGTGAGGCAAACTGCCTGTACTGCTTGGAACTTTGGAAATTTATAGCAGCAGCAGTGAGCAAGGTGTGCACAGTGCACCCATTGCAATTTAAGTTCAACAGAGTCCACCTGGTGCCCACCCATATGTGTCTGCACTGCAGGATGAGAATATTTGCTTTCTCCATCTGGTTGTTCGAGCTTGACCGCCAAGTAAGTAAGTTAAAAAAAAACACGTTATGTATGCCTGCCCTGCCTAATGGAACCTGGAGCAAAAGATTCAGAAATGATTCTGCTTCTGACTGCTGCACAGTGCACACTTCTTGTATTGTTAAATGTACTGACTGGTTTTGTTTCATGTGAAAAGTGAATGATGTGATGATGATGAATAGCTAGATGTACTAGCTGGGCTGGACTTCAGTTCATACTGTATTGTGGCCGTAGTATATTTTCAATATGGTCATTTAAACAGAAATGAACATTTTAATAACCACTGATATTGTTCTGCTAGGTAAATATTGCATTTTACGTGTCATCATTCATGACTCCATGTTTTTAATAGGTTTACCTTTACACGTGCGTCACACACATATTTGAAAGCTGGAAGGTCGAAAGTAAGTTTTTCAAGATTGCAAAATCTTAAAAAAAATGCGTAGAATGTGCAATGAGCGAATGTCACTATGCATTCGCTCATTGCAGATTCAGCATTTTGGGTGCGGATTGCACTATAGTGGGGATCGGGAAATGGTCCCTTTCCCCACTGTAGTGCAATCTCGGAGTTAGAATATTAAAGTAGAGGGGTGTGGGGGGCTTGTCCCCTGCATTACGATATGTATTCAAACTTGTAGTTTGAAAATCAGCGAATCTGCTTTTTGATTTGCTGATTTTCGAAATATGGTGACGTTCGAAGTTTCACTTTTGCACTTTTGGTTTGCCCAACTGCACAATCGCAGAATTGATTCTCGCCTTTTCAAAGGTAAACTTTTTAATATTCTCAGTTTCATTTCATTCTTCTATTTTTTTTTTTTTTTTTTTGCTGTTGCTGAGCTCTTGTCAATCTGACAAGGCCAAGAAGAATCATTAACTGTTGTGTGGCCACTGCACAGCTAGACAACAAAGGTTGTGGTAATCTCCAAAAATAAATTTTATGTTAGCTCTTTCATTGACAAACAGTACATCAACTTCATCAGACATCAAATAAAGCAAATTCACTTAAATAGCATTTAAGTTATGACACCACATATCAATCAATTAATTAACCTTTAAAAAGCTCCTAAAAATGATTCAAAGCAAACATTTAAAAAACATGCAATTCAAAGGAACATTATATTTCAAGAACCAAACCTCCAAATTTAACCAAGTAATAATTAATATATCAAAAAAAATAAATAAATAAAAAAAATATATATATATATATATATATATATATATATATATATATATACACACACACACACACACACACAACAGGGTCCCTCACACATTGTTGAAATTTCACAATGTCGAAGATCATATGGCCGAGACCATATGATCGACATTTGAAATGCCAACCATGCGGAACCAGCATCTTTGTACAGTGTGGAATGGAAAGATTTCCATTTCCGTACTGTAGTGCGATCTTGGAGTTGGTATAATTAAGTTACGGGGGGTGGGGGTGCAGGGGGCATAGCCCCCCTGCTAACATTTAAAAAGTATGTTTATGTTGTGTGTTTTATTTTTTATTACATGTTCGAAATTTTAGGAGTCGAACATATGGCCTCGGCCATATGGGTTTTGGCTTTCTGAAATTTCAAACATGTACAGTAGACCCACACAGCAATATATTCTGAAATCTAATATTAAATATTTAAAAATCATCCTTTCTCAAACTAAAATTGTCTAAAAATGAACAAATGAATAAATGTGTATATATATATATATATATATATATATATATATATATATATATATATTCACACCTACAATAAATGATTTAACGCAATTCGCTCTCCAGCTTCTATTATGAAATAGAATTCTAATATGATATGTGATGTGATAACGTAAATGCTATTTAAATAGTGAATTTGCTTTATTTGATGTCTGATGAAGCTGATGTACTGTTTGTCAACGAAAGCGCTAACATAAAATTTGTTTTTGGAGATTACCACTGTCTTTGTTGTTTTTATCAGTGCTTTCTCATTTGTTTGTTTAGACTGAATATAACACTGATGTTTATTTTTTTTTTGCTTGGTGTACTTTAATGCAAATTACGTTCAAAGCGGTAATTCAAATGTGTATTAAAACAGAAAATGATATTTTAATTTTTTTGGAAATTAAGAATCCTAAAGATATATCCCAGTACAATAGTTATGTCGTGGTCTCTCAGGTCTTAGTTCCAGATGTATTTGTCTGATATAAACTTGTTTATTTCAAATAACAGAAGCAGTAATGCACCTGATGTTTTTGCCTGATGCAAAAGGAGGAAAAACGTGGATGGTGGGAATCTGCTGCTAATTATTTTCAGTTGCAGCTCTCAGCCAATCAGGAACAAATCTCAACTCAATTGGGGACAAATCAGAAATAATCAGGAACACTTTTAAAATATTAGCACTCAACGTGATACATTGATAGACTAAGAGAATTTGAATTAATATGTATTTTCTTACCTAATAGAAGTCTATAACTCTAATGCTATAATTATTTATTAAGTGCAATTCAGCCATACCTCTTTTTTGGTAAATCGCTACATGTAAAGTCATTAAATAGCATACATCTGTGTTTCAGACTTCCTATCCTTCTGAAAATGCATGCTAACTCAAATCCTGCTATTCTAGCAACCTAAGTTTATAAAGGCAATATTTAAAATTTGATTGGACTGAGAGGATAAAAAAGTCCTTTGTCTGGAGAAAGATGATTCGATATATATTGTGGTTTACAATCAAAATGTTGAACGTTGATTCAGTGAACATGGAAAGTCGGACGTTAGTTAGTCAACATTCTGTGTTGCTGAACATTAGGAGATCGAGATTACATATCAGTGAATGGAAGTGTGCATTCTCTGATATGAACCCCATGTTCTGAGCAGAGTCATGGTACAGTGCACATTGGGAAATGTATCCCTTTCCTCACTGTAGTGCGATCTTGGAGTTAGAATATTAAATTTGTAGGGGTGTGGGGGAGTTTCCCCTGCTAAAACATGAATGACAGTGTAGGTGTTTAATGTATGTTTGTACCTACACAGCCATCACATTCCAACAATTTCAATATTTCATGTCAAATCTGTTGATGTCAATCAACTGAGTCAACATTTTAACCCATTAGTATTCATGCAGGATGACATCATTTTCAAAATATCATCAGTTCATGTATATGAACGTTGATATTTTGATAATAAACCACGTATGGCAATGGGGTGTAGCATAGTTGTGAAACGCTGAAAGGTTACCCGCAAAGGGTTAATCAGAGGTAAATTAAATTTTATATTCAAACTGTTTGTACTCCCAATTTAGCCACTGCCAAAAAGTCGGAAACAGAGTCGCAGCGCTACGTAATGCACCTTTTTAGTGATTTTAGTTTTCTTATTTATTGCTGAGCTTAAAATAAAGTTTAAAGCAGGTAATTAAAGGTATTATAAATAGTTACAGTGTAACCAGTAGCTGTTGTGCACCGGATTCTAGGCTCCAGAAGTTTGATAATTGTTAAATTTAGAAGGGATTGTTGATATTTTTCCCTTTTTAAACAGAGTTTTTTTTATGTTTAAGGACAGTGATGCTGTTTAAGAAATCAAATGTCATTTTGTTTTTTCCAGTGATTTTGTTTAGGTGTGATTTTTGGCTCCATTAAATCATGTATGCCATGTATAAAACAAAATGTAGTCTAGTCTTCATTGTTACTGACTTTTATTAATCCCATAAAAATTCTGAACAACTTTCTATAGCAGGTTGAAACATTCTTAATTTTGAGTTTGTGTCTATAGACCTTGGTACTTTTTGATTGGTGCATTTGTTTTCAGTCAGTCAGTTATGTCTAATTATTTAAAGAGTCTCTAAGTTTTTAATGTGAAATTAATGTTTATTTGTTGAATGCATTACATTGCGACAGTTCATTGAAGTTCATTACTCCACTGCATACCTCTCAATTCTCACAGCAAGAAATCTGAACAAAGGCAAAAGTAATGGTGAGACAAAAGCCCAAAAATAGGGACAGATTTAAATATTGTTTCTGAAAACTCAGATAGTTGCTAAAGTAACAGGCTTTGCATTATTATATACTTTCTGAGGGTTATTAAGTCTGAAATTCAAATGTCTGCCATTAATTACTATTATTTAGTGACTTCAGTCTTCATGTTGTTATCCCACGATTCCAATGAGTTGGTGGGGCTGCATGGTTATGTATGCAAATTTTACGTTACTCAGTGTCCAACATTTTGGCCAATTGTACCTACTTTACATGGGCCTTTGTCCAGATTGTTGATGTTTCCAAGTTGAGAGGCATGTAGCTTACACCCCTTTGAATTGGGCATTGCTGGTTGAAGGCTTTTTGTGTCTGTTATTCTTGTCTTTGTTCTGGATTAAGCACTTGGGCTCAAAACCAGTTATTTTACATTAGGAAGGTTTGTGGTCTACTCTCTTGTGGCAGGAGAGGACAGTCTATGCCCTTCTGAGTGGGGAATTGCTTGTGTAAGTCTTATTGTGCCTTTATTTGATTGGCTAGAGGCAAGAGAGCCCGCAGGATGTTTTGCAGGGGGGTGCAAACCCAGAGCCCCACCCACACAGCCACACCCCCTCCACCCATGCAGCCCCACCACACAACCACACTCCTCCACCCACGCAGCCCCACCATCTCCACCCACGCAGCACCCCCCCCCATGCACCCATTACAGGGTCCTATTAACTTGGCTATTTCTCCCCAGTTGCCATAAACACTGTTCAAAATTCTCAGTGTGCATACTGTTTTATGCTTTACTTCTAAAATGATTACAGATATCTATATTTAATTAGGAATCTATGATAATTTTTTTTACATACCCCATGTACATTGCAACTAACTCAAGGCAACTTTCAGCTGGCAACCCTTTTGAGTTCTGATCAAGAAGGCTTGGCTGTTCAGTTTTCTATACTGGAATAATTTCTCATTCATTACTAATAATCATTTTATTTGCTTGGGTACTAAGAGAGTTTTTCTTTTTACTTTTTACCTCCCATAAAGACAAGGTGTTTGTTTTATCTCAAAATACTTCCTCTTGTTTTATTTATTTATTTATAAATGACTTAGAAACAACTACTGGGGAATAGTGTTCATTAGCTCAGTATTTCTCATGTAGAACACCAAACTGACTCCCATGAGCCTGTTCAGATAATACAGATTTAAACAGATTAGTTTATAACACTAGTGTTCTTTGGCTTCCGAGATTAGCTCTCAGTAACACAAGTTGCTGTTTAAATAAAAGCTGACATTCTGTGCTCTGAATGCACAACACATTATAGCTGTATTTAACTTAAACTGTGTGCAGTCACTACATTATGTATATCTTTTAATTAATGCTTAATCAAGCATTTCTTCATAATCTCAACATTGACACAGTTGCAAATCATCACTTCATCTTTTTAAAGATAATTCCAATAGCCCTAATATGTGCACATTATTAATTCTTTTTTCAATATTAGTTTTACTGAGTGGGCGAGGGAAAATCTGAGTGTTTTCTGTTTTTGTGTGGTTGACTCTTAATTATATGAAACTGGGTCTGCATTATCAGTGATGTAAACAACTTCATTATATGCTTAATTAAAAGCATTAGACCTTTTTTCTTGACACAGCCATTACAGTATCCTTCCTGTTACTGTGATAAACAAGAGTAGCCATGCATAGGAAGTGTACATAATTATACATATGATTATAATATATACAAATTGTATTCATTATAATATAAAATAATTTCATTATATCCCTTCTATAATAAAGCACCACTTGTTAGTGTGTTTTAAATTTATAGTTTTGAATATTTTCCAGCAAGCAATGAAACAAAACATATGAACCAATAATGACAAACTGCCCAATACAGAACATTTCAACCATAAAAGACCACTTAAACTTCTGTCATTACACTCCACCAATGTCAGTCAGTTTGCACAATCTCTGCAGACGTAAAGGTCATCTGAATAATTTCACATTAAAGAGATCGGTAACCAATGAATAGTTTATATTAGCAAACAATTTTGCCTTTCAGTGTTTCATTTACAAATGCAGTGCTTGCTGCCCTTGAAGATTTAAATTGCTGATGTTACATTAAAAAATTGCTAAGCTCTTAATATTGCAATAGGGAATGACTGACAAACCAACAAGTTCATAGTTTATAGGCATCTCATACAAAGGAGGGCACACAGAATGAAGAACTCCTATTTCCCCATTAAAATGCATCAAATGCTCAGCAACTGAAAGGGCATGCAATACCAACACTTCATCTACTCGGTGTGGGAGTAGCATCCATAGCCTTCTGCACCAAAGGCAATGATGGTAGTAACACTGCTTCCACATTCTACAGCGCAAACAGTGACTGTCATTAGTTAAACAAAACAGTTAGTTGCACTTAGTACGAACAACAGTAAATTTCTCGTCCTTTGAAACTCATTCTTAATGCCTTACTCTCACATCCTATATTTTTGCTGGCATAACACAATTCAATGTTCTTTAACCACTCTGTAAATGTGGGTATTAGTTCCTTCAATAATTTAATCTCCAGTTACTAATATATCATTTCTTACCCAACTAATTTTTCTGCCTATTATTCAGTACTGTTTGATATTCCAATTGTATAAAAGAATAATCTTAATTACAGTTAGTCTTATTAACCTCACCGTTTTTACCACCTACATCACTTGCTTGCAAGGATACAATTCTCTTCTAGTTGTCCTTTGAATCCTCAATCTGCTGAGAATCCTGAATTGCAAGTGTGTCATCTGTAGCATCACGTTTAATATAGGTCAAGTGAGCTATACTAGTAGAGGGTACTTCCTTTCCTTAATGTGTTCTACTTGCACTTTGCTAAACATGATTTATCATCAGCCTAGTCATTAAAATACGTAAGAGTTTTCCAAGTTGTGCCAACTGCACAAGTAAAACCATCCTCAGCAAGTCCAAATTTATTACCAACAGTAGTAAGCAAACCCATCTTCTTACATGAGGAACACAAGTCTCCAAAGTTATAATGTACTGTACCTTAATATACACAAAGCATTTAGTACAGTGGACAAGATACGTAATAGTTCAGCAAATCAATCAATGATACACATTTAAAGGATGCATTTTCAGTGACAAAACAATTAAAAGTAAAGAATTATAAATCAAAATATATAAATCAATAACAGAATTCACAGACGTTTTAACAACTAGGAAATGTAAATCAAATTCTACGAAGGAATCACAATATAGAAACTAATATAAAATAAAGTGCACTGAGCTAACCTTTTATTCTGACCTACAGCACCAGTTTTGCATGTGACAGTGCTAAACATCTATAACTACTTGAGCTCGCAACCACTTGTGGTCACGGCTCAAGTTAAACATCACTTTGGGATAAGGTATGGAGTGTCATACCTACAATCTGTACCAAGTTATAACTAGCTAGTCCCTTTATAAGCAGAAACACTCTAGCACTTCAATCTGTCTCTTTCTTCCAACAAATAGTTAAAGAATCAGAGGTAAAAAATAAAATATATCACATAAAGGATACCCCTACCAAGCAGTTAAACAGAAAACCACAAAACATTAAATGGCTAAAGATACAGTCTGCTCATCATGCAACCATTGTTATCTTTTTTGTTTTAAACTCCATGGACATAGCAAAGTACAGCACTCAGTTAACACATACTTCAAACTACTAAGAATGACAAAACATCTACATATGTATTTCATATTTCTCTCTTTCTACAAAAAACACACTCAAATACATTAAAAATGTAACATTGACAATGAGGAACAAAGTTGTTTTCCCTTTAATTTTATGTTGCATCCTCACGAGTTTTGTTTGCACTCAGTCTCATCCTGTTATGGTTTCTATATTTATTTCCTTCCACCAAAGTAATTAACATCTCAACTTATCATCTCAGTACACATCTTTACCACCTCAGACTTAGCTAATGCATCATATTCCCATTCAGTCTTCAGTGTAGTATATCTTCAAGACTGTACAAAGGAAATGTCTAAGAATTTCTAGATGGTATGAGTTTCTTCCAGAACTGTGCCAAAGAACAGGATCTCTCTAGATCCATACTCAGATTAGCATTCCCCTCTTGAAGTGTACTGCAGCAAAAGACGCTACTTCACAGTGATAGCTGAGCACTGATCTTTAATGTCCCCCATGTGTACAACTACTTTGTGTCATGAATTTCAACAGACTTTCAGCAGAGTAAAAATTCAAGAAACCAGTCCAGTGAGAGTGCATCTTCCACTGTATTATCTGCTTCTCTATATGATGCACAAGAGCTAAAAGCCTTTCTCTAGCACACGATCATCTACATCTTTCAGACTTCCCAATTTTAAAGAACTTATTTTGCTAGTCTCATTGCAAACCCATTTCATTAACCCGTACTACCATACCTCAATGCAATGTTTCTTTTTATATAATGGCTGCACAGATTCACAGGTTCTGTACTCTGTTGCCATACTAACAGGTTTACAGATCTCCTTTTACAGTATTAGCTTTCCTGAAACATTGGATACTCCTTCATATTCACTATAATAGTTCTATATGGCTGCACTTATAACTACATTGCATAGCAAAGGCCATTACAGTACTCATAACTACACTATATTTTAATGGTCACTACAGTATGCATAACTACACTATTCTACACTGTAGTGATTAATATAACACAGAGACACATCTTTTTAAACAGCCAGACAAGTAATAATTACATCATGGCAGGATGGAAAAAAATCATAGCAAATCAATGTTCCAATTACTCAGCGCAAATTTAATCACAAAGTAAATTACATTCCTACATTCATATAATGTTAGCCCTTAAAAAAGTTGCAATAAAGTTATTTTAAACTTAAAAGACTTTAGTCTACATCTCAAGAAATTCACATTTCTGGTGTAACTGATCAAGCAAGCAAATAGGGCAGAGGTTGGTCTCTCACTTGTGTTTAGATTTCCTGGGACAAGAGTTACTTTGATACTCATCTTTCAACCTGGATCAAAGTAGAATGGGGGGGGGGGCAAAGACATGGGGGAGGGAAGGTGAGGCTGACTTGCATGTCCTTATCACCTGAGGCTTGGCTTACATACTTCTTCCATTTCTTCTACTCACTCAGAATTTAATGCAATTTTCTTTCAGGTATATAGTTAAAAACCTCCCAGGAGTAAGAGCGTGCATCTGCAGACACCCTTGTTAGGCAAGACATCAGACTTGCTCCTTAAAATTATTATGTTTAAAAAAAAATTCCAACATATGGCATTTTGATTTCCAGAAACAAAAATAAACCAACAACAAAAGGGACAATTCCTTGCACCTCAGAAGGTAATCAGACTCATAGCTCTCAACCAATCAGGGACAAACCCAGATGATCAGGGACACCTTTAATACGTCACTCAGTACCAATAACTTCAGACATCGGGAGAAATGTAAAATACAGATTTTGAAACAAAAGAAGTCCTTAACTTAAATATTGTCATTTATATTGTGTAATTTGCCACCTTTTCTTCAAAAAAACAGTTTTAGGAAGGATTAAGGACTACACTAGGATTTAGGAAGGACTACATCTGGAGCCTTTCTCCCCGGGCCTCCGCTGAAAATTGGCTTTGTTCCAAGTCGGACTTTCCTGGTTAACAAATGTTAAATAAAATAAATAAAATAAAATTAAGAGGGACAGAGCTAAAATGTGAGTCAAAATCAGACCAGTCAGCATACCTCTCAAATATCAAGTACTGACACACAACACTTTCCTATACCTTGTACTACCTAAAGTAGGCATTATTCCTGCTTGCCCCTTAACATTTTAATGCATGAATACAACCTGATGTGTGTACTGTAATCCACACACATAAACATACTTAGTTGTAGTTAACTCTACTGTTCTGAAACTGCCATGAATCTGGCAACCTGTCACACACAATCAATCCAAGTACTTAAAAAGGGAAAAAAAAACATCAGTTTGATTCCACTTAATATAGCACATTATTACATATATAAACCAACTATTAATGACAGCAATCTGGAAAGGATATGTGCAACCTTCACAAAGTAGATTACTTTTTTTATCATTTTAAAAAAAAAGTATTTTTCAATGTAATTTCTGTCACCAGGGAGACTAACAACCTATGATCGACAATTCAAAGAGTAGCTCTGAGGAAAGCAACTATAAAGCGCGCAACCTTCTAAGCATACAGGACTTTGAACTAGTAGAATCTATACACAAAAGCTACACCACTAAGGAAATTTACTTTGGCAGTAAATTAATCTGCATTTTACAGAAATACATTCTATCCTTCTGGTGTTAGCTTTGACCAAGGTAAAAACTTGAGCCTAGCCAGCCTTCTTAAGTTAAGACTTTAAGTTAGTGTCCATGTTTCAGTGTTCAAACTACCGCCGGCACAAGGAAAAGGGAAGTGGCTTGCCTAGGCCTATTCACAATGTTAAAGCAGCCAACATCGCTTACCTCTCTGTGGCCAGAAGCTCTGAAGGAAGGTGTCTAAGTGGCACAGCTGGAAAACTCAAGTTTGCTCCTACCTTTGTGGAATCCTTCTCTGCTCCTGAAACAGCTTGCTTGCTCTGATTCTAATGGCAATACCCTCTTCCTGGACACAACACAGCATCTCTGCTGGCGCCCATCTGGAATTCAAATTCCGCGCGTGAATGCAGAAGATGAAGACGTAAACAATCGATCGCATGTATGGAGAAGATGAAAGCAAGCACCTCTGTTTGAACAACTGGAGGCAAAGGGCGTTCTTAAAGAAGAACACCCTTAATTTTTTTTTTTAAATTAGAAGTAAATGAATCTCCTGGCCAGCCGATTCCAGGGGGGTGCAAGTGCACCCCCTTGCACCTGCGTGCGGGCGCCCTTGGCTAGAGGGCTAGCTTTTTGAAATTTGAATCTCTGTGCACTTGATTATGCTCGGTGGCTATGCTACATGGGAAGAAAAGTGTTGCTGGTTTGCATTAAACTCTACAAAATCTAAGACTTACATTACCATATCCACTGTTTCAATACTTGTTTTTCACGTTGTTTTTGTCACAGCTGCATTAATTGTTTCTGTGTTGAATATCTATGCTTTTTTACTTTTTTTGCAGCCTATAGTTAGACCTGCCTTGATTCCACTTTAGTGAGGCTAGAGGGGACCCCACTGCTTTGCCAGGTTTAGTCTGCAGTAATCCACTCTAGGCTTTCAGATGTTGGCAAAAACATTTCCATCTCCCTAATGCCTTTTGTAGACAATCTAGACCTTCATATATTGGCAAAAACATTTCCATCTCCCTAATGCCTTTTGTAGACAATCTAGACCTTCATATATTGGCAAAACATTTCCATCTCCCTAATGCCTTTTGTAGACAATCTAGACCTTCATATATTGGCAAAAACATTTCCATCTCCCTAATGCCTTTTGTAGACAATCTAGACCTTCATATATTGGCAAAAACATTTCCATCTCCCTAATGCCTTTTGTAGACAATCTAGACCTTCATATATTGGCAAAAACATTTCTATCTCCCTAGTGCCTTTTATAGACAATGCCAAACTGATAAACCTTGACTTACCTGAACCTATGAAGGAATATCTGAAGGTGGTACTGCTCAATGCTAGAAGTCTTAACAAGAAACTCCACTCCTTGCAAGCCTTCCTTTCCTCAGAGAGTGTGGACATCTGTGTAGTAACACAGACATGGTTTAAAGTCATGCAGCATACCCCGACAATGCAAGGTTATAATGCCTTTCAAACCTTTAGACCACCTACTGAACTAAAGATGGAGGAGTCTCAGTCTATATAAAAAAAAATCACATCCAAACTAAAGTATATGACCCACTGGAAATCATACACATGCAACTCATCAAAACAGAGTCTCAGTTCATATCTTTGCAACATATAGGTCCCCCTTCATGTCCCAGGAAACCATACTACATATCTCAATGTACTAGAGTCCCTTATTGTTCAATGCGGTATAGTCTCCATGGGGGATCTCAACTATCCCTCTATAGATTGTAAATTCTATACCATGTCTAATGCTCAAGCCCAGTGATTCCTAAACTTTGTTAATATCAATATCCTTGAACAGTTAGTTCATTATTCTACCAGGGATACAAACATCCTTAACCTTGTACTCACAAATATGGGTGACAGACGTTCCTCATTCAATGTAATGTCCTTGCTCATCTGATCTGACCATAAGGCAGTATTGCTTGAAATAAAAACTAAACTCAGAGACCCAGCAAAACCAAAAACCTTTAGGAACTATTCCAAGGCTAACCTCTGTCTACCACGCAACACCTTGGCTAAATTCCAAGCATCCCCAAACCAAGTAACCACCATAGCATATGCTGAGCTATTTACAAATCCCTGACAGACATATTAATAGCTGCCTAGAGCAAGTTGTGCCCACTCATTCTAAGAATAAGACAAACTGAAAAGACAAGCCATCCTGGTAGAATCAAAATATCAATCACTTATACAAAAAAAGAAAAACAAATCTTGGCCAAGCATAGGAGGAACAAAGCCCAACATACTAAAACCTAAACAGGTAGCTAAGGGTGTTAATTAATACTTCAAAGGCTACATTTGAATAAAAAACAGCTCCTTAGGCAAAAGGCAACCACAAACTCTTTCTACAGCTGTGTCTCTAACCTCAAGGGAAATATGCAACAATGCACAGAACTTATTGTAAATGACATCACCCACACTGAACCAAAAGGATTTACCAACTTTTTGGCTGACAGGTTCAGCTCAAATTTCTTCCCCCATTCTCCCCCGATAGTCTAAAGGAAATACTGTATATACCATGGTCCCCCCTACCATTACTAGGAACAGGTCATCAATGCACTTTCCAAGGCAAAATCACTCTGCATCAAAGAGCCCCAATACTGTCCTGGGATGCTTACTAAATAGTATGAAACATGACATCTCCTTTCCACTTGAATCACTTTTCAGCTGGAGCCTACAGTCAGGTTTTCTGCCCAAGGGATGGAAGATGTCTACAATCACTCCCCTGCACTAAGGAGGCGCAACCACCAATTCAGGTAACTAAAGGCCCATACGGCTAACCAACCTCATAGGTAATGCTATGTAAAGACTCATCATAGACATTATTTCTATCACCCATTGGATACCCAGCTGGTTCACTGATAGGACCTAAGAGGTCAAAATAGGTGAGGTCAACTCCACCAAGAGGCCAGTCACTAGTGGAGTCCCAAGAGATCTGTAGTGGTCCCGCTCCTTTTTAGCATCTATTTCTCTGAAGTGGAAGCAAACACTGAAGGTTTATGGTTGACTAAGTTTGCAGATGATTGCAAGCCAGAGGTTATCTTTGACTCTCCTGCAGACACTAACAATCTTCCAGAAGGCCTATCACTGACTAACAAATGGTGCCTAAGCCATGGCCTTAATCTCAGTGCTAAGAAATGCACAATTTACCCTTTGGGAAGTCAACTATCCAGTCTAATTACCATGTTGATAATACACCCCTAAAGTCAACCCAGTAGTTCAGGATCTGGTTACACACGTAGTAACTTTACCTTCAGCTGCCACATTACCACAGTGGTGAGGTAATCTTTTTATGTTGTGCAATTTATAAGTAACTACATGGCAACTAGGTCCAAAGAGGTCATTATCCCACCATACTCCATCCTTATCAGACCAATCATAGAGCACAATGCTCCCTTCAGTATATACCTGACCAGGCATATGCAGCAACTACAGTGACCTCAGAAGTACCTTACAAAAAGAATACAAAGCATAACAAACCTGCCTTATGCAGAGTGCCATAGTCACATTGCCCAAGATCTTTTTTTCTGAACTTAATCCCCCTTCTTGCTCTTGCATGCTTTTAATCCATACTTAGTGCCTGGTGTGTAATGGGCCCTATGGCAAATTTGTGGCACCTCCCTGTGGCCTCAGCCATGTGCCATGCTTCCCTATAGTATAAAACCCCTTAATGAGTCTCAGACTTTCCTTCAGTTATCCGCAGTAAAGCATCTGGGCATGCTCATCCTTCCTAAATGTGCTGTTTAGCAAACAAGCAGCTAATCAAACCCATATCACTTCTACCATATTCAGAGCTTTTCCACTTTATACCATCAGTGCAGGCTATTGATCTATTGCATATTGTAAATACTCCCATTGTTAACAGAATACAAAGATGAGGTTATAAGAAAGCGGAATGATAGTAATTGTGTCTCACCTGGCTTTTTTTTACAATGAACACATGCTGAGAGGTCTGCATGCCTTTATACAGCTTGCACTAGTAACTTTGTACATTTTTCCAAATATAATAGATCCCAGAGATTATCCCTTCTCGTGAACAGGTTCTCCATCCATGGGAAGCTGAGTTCCTCCCTAACCCAATTCAAGTATAACTTGGAAAATTGGATGGAGAACCATGAATCCCCCAGGTTTGGTACCTATGTCTCTAATGGATACAATCAGACTGTAAATGGTTCATCTCCCAGGGCTCTGCTTGTAAATGTTTCATCTCCCAAGCCTCTGCTTACACTTATCAAGGGCACCAGAACTTGTCAGATATTGGTGATGCATGGCTGTGTATTAAAAAAGGCCACATAGGTCATTAGCTTAGTACACACCTATGAACCTATTAACCTATAAAGCCTGGTATCCATACAGACAATGACTGGTTTTAAGGCTGCTAACAAATCTATTAATGTTAAGTAAACATTTTCTCTCATTGTTTTATGATTATAGCATCAATGGAGATTCATGCGGAGATACTCACATAATCATTTCAGTGGCATCTCTTCAGGGTGAGAGATGCCTTGCATGGTGATGTCAGTATATGGAGTGGGTGTTTGCCATTATGTCTTCCATCTCATTCAGAAACCCCTCTGTATTAGTTTTGTAATAGGCTTGCCTTTTCTATGTTTAGTTTTTAATGGGTTGAAAACCATTTGCTTTACATTGAAAAAATATGGCTAATGTTACGCTAATGAAATACATGCAGAGATAAGTGAGTAAAGGGAACGGAGTAAGGTGTGATACCCATGCAGGCAGGGGTGGGGCATGTGCTTGGGGTGGCATTCCCATTAACAGCCCATTTTACAAGTGGGTTGTTAGTACACAGCAGCAGGCGATGAGGCCATGAAAAATCCCCAGATGGTCAGATGATGTATTCTCACCAATGCATCCCATCACTTGCCTTATTATGTACCTTTTCTACTCTCACAGTAGAAAGACCCTCACAGTGAAGGGAATGTGACAAAAGGAGGTATTGTCAGCACAGCTAGTTGGAATTTTGTAAATAATTATATGTCATTTGTGAATATCAAACTGATTTATACAAGATGCTTGTGTTACAAGTGTATTAGAACTGTATGTCATACAATATGCTGGTGTTACAAATGCATTAGAACTGTATGTCATGTGTATATCAAACTGATTTGTGCAGATCCGTGTGTTGAAAAGGTATTTGTAAAGTGCTTCTGTATGAAATGTATCCACAGTGTGCCCAACTGGAGAGAACAGAAATGTACATGCACTATTGTAACTGTTTAAATGCATATGTTTTTACAGAGGAAATTGGGAGACAGGAAGTCAACCTCAGACTAGCAAACTTTAAAATATATCTGAAATTAAATCACTTTACAGGCTAGGCCATAAAGATGTTATTTCAAAGGTTTAAAGGCAGCCAGAGACACAAAGTCTGTACTAGGAAGTTTCTGTATTGTCTTTGGGGTGAACTAATTACTACTCTGAGTGTGGAGGAATTAAATTGTTTTATGACTTCCAGCACCTGCCAAAGATCTGAGCAAAAACCCTTCTGTGTGTATTTTTACGGGTAGGTGCTAAGTCCTGTCAGCTTCCAGCAATGGAGGTTTGCACTGCAACTAGATGTCACATGACCAGAAATGATGTCATTCTGCAAGCAATCTCAGAAGTAATAATCTAGATATTATTTTGAGAAGTCTCTTAGTGAGACAGAGCATTCTGTATTCTGTCTTGGGCCTGACAACAAGAAGAACCATTCACCACATCATCTGCCTTGCTCTAGTAAGTAAGTTATTAGGGAATAGTACAATCCTCTAAGATTCAGTTAGGAATATGGTTTATATATTGTTTTTCTTTATTTACGTGAGCCTGTCCTTCAATGTTATTTTAAATATTTCATGTAATTTGAACTCTAATGTCACTGTGAATATATACATAGTATTTTCTTGTTCTTTTATTATTTATTATTTTATTATTAAATATATTTAAACCTTTCATTGTGGCTGATCCTTGTAGAGCTTTTTATGTTTTGAGAATACTTGCATATTTATTTAGTGACAGCATGTGGACCACTCCTAATAGCCTTGCTCTTGGTCAAACTACCATTTGTATTAATATTAATTTTACTCAGTATATTGGGTACCTTGGTAAAACCTTAAGGTAGTTGGCAGGTGTCTGGTGGCAGTCATAACTACCTTATAGTCTGGTCAGAAGGGGGCATAGCTATTAAACCTGTGCCAGGCTTTCTTGGTGTGTATGTGTGTGTGTGTGTATGTATGGGTGCAAATCAAATCTCAAAGTGTGTGTGTGTGTCAGCTACTTAGGCAGGGACATGAAGCACTGGTTAGACAGAGAGGGTGCTGGTGGCCTTGGCTTGGACAATTAGCTGAGATCTCAACTCTATAGCTGTGCCAGTGGGTTGTCTTACTGGGGATCTGGAGAAAGAGGGAGAAACTAGCCCTGGACTGACTGTCATCTCTGTGTGCTCTTTAGGGAAATTGCACTTCATGCAGAGAGGTACATCTGGAAATACTATATGCGTACCTATTATCCTCCCAGTGAACACCCCCCGCAGGTGCCAGTGGTGAGGATTGAGGCTCCTTGATTACTGGTCCAGTGGTGGGTCATCAAATATTGGTTGGCATTGGTGGGATGTCCACATCACATATTGCTTGGCAGTGGTGAGGACATTAAGTGTGGTTGGGATGATTGACCTTGTGGAGATAGCTTGGCAGTCAACCTCTGGTGAATATCTGGCAGTTGGCACAGAGGTTGTCTAGCAGCTAATGCAGATGATGTCTGACATTTGGCACAGAGGATATCTGACACTTGGTGCAGAGGATGTCTGGCAGTTGATGTAGAGGATGTCTAACAGTTAGTGTGAAGGCTGCCAGCCTAGCTAGATAGAATTTTGTAGATAATTCTATGTCATTATAAATATTAATATAATCCACAGGCTTGTTTTACAAATGTAAAGAAAACTAAATGTAAGAAAACTGTGTTATATTCTGAACTTCAAAAATGTAACCACAGTGCACCCTGCTGGAAGAACACTGTTAAGTAAAGAATTACAACTGTGTTTGATCTCAAGCTCGGAGACAGGATGTCTGGGCTGGCAAATTCTTCTATCATTATTAAGACAGAGGTAATAGCTAGATTTTACATGTAAAGGTGTCTTGTATTGCTATGGCTTCCTAGCCAGGTGCAGTTTACAAAGAAATGTAAATTTTGAGTTTCTGTTAGCCTGGGAACTAAAGCAGAAGTGATAAAAATGATGTAATGTGAAATGACTCAGCAGTACTAGGTATCATGAATTTAAGACTTTCCCAGAGAGAAAGATTGAGCATTTTGGATTTTGTCTGAAGCTGACAACAACTCACCAGCACTTTGCCTTGTAAGTAAAGTTATTTAGGACATAGTTTCTCTTAGCGCTAGATAGGAATTTTGCCAGATTAGTCGAACTGATTTTTATATTTATGTCATACTATCCTACAATATTGTTTTAAAGTTCCTGTGATTTCTGAACTCTTGATTGTCACTGTGTTGGATTGATAAGATTTGTCTTGTGCTTTTATTATTTATTATTAAATATTTTTAAACCTTTCAACTGTGGCTGTTTTGTGTAGAGGTAATTTAAGCTCTTAGAGTACATTGCATGTATTTGGTGATACTGTCCAAGCCACTACAATAGTCTTGCTGTTCAGCACACTTACTATTTGGATAACAGTAATATGACAGTGAAATTGGTCACCCTTTGTGAAGGGCCTTATAGCAGCTGATATTAGTGGTTGATGGCAATTAGTACTACCTTATAGTCTGGGCAGAAACGGGGCATAGCTGGAGAACCTGTGCCAGCCTTCCCTAGGAGTGTCTGTGTGTTTGTATCTAAATCAAATCTTAAAGTGTGTGTGTGTGTGTGTGTGTGTGTGTGTGTGTGTGTGTGTGTGTGTGTGTGTGTGTGTGTGTGTGTGCCAGCTACTTGGGCAGGGACATGAAGCACTGGTTGGACAGAGATGGTGCTGGAGTCTTTAGCTCTACCACTAGGCTGAGATCTGGACCCTATAGCTGTGCCAGAGGGGAGTCTTATTGGGGATCTGGAGAGAAAGGAGAAAACAGCCCCAGACTGACATTGATTTCTGTGTGCTCTTAAGGGAAATTGTACTTTACTGTGTGTGTACTTGTTATCCTCCCAGTGTGGATGCCCCTCATTGGTGTTGGTGTTAGTGGTGAGGATTGAGGCTCCTTGATTACTGAACCAGTGCACGGGTGTCACAGTTGGCACAGATGATGTCTGGTAGTTGATACAGAGGATTAAGGAGCTGCTAATGAGTTGTTTCCTGTTGTCCAGTATCCATGGTTTGTCTTCCTCAAGCTCCATCACCAAACTGTGAGACTCTGAGCAAGTCACTTAAACAGGTAGATCTCACAGGCTGAGTCTGAAAAACTTCCATGAAGATCAGCGATATATCCCAGTCAACAAATACAAATAAAGTAAAATGAATAAAATAAAAATAAAGGGGAAAAGTTCTGTTATACTGATAAGAAATATGTCATGAAAATAATGCTCATCACAATAGGTCAGTAGATAAGGCTGACAGTGAAAAGGAGGAAAAAAAATTGGAAATAGTTCACTCAGGTATGGCAGGTAACACAAAATGTCATAAGCACACAGTCTCTGGACACTAACAGTACTTAAACTCCACACTTGAATATTTTCAGACTATGAACAATAAACTGGATGACTCAAACAATTTCCTTCCCACTTGCTTACACAGATTTAATATTCTATACTGATAAGTGGAAACCTGATTCCAGGTTTAGGAATCTGCATCTGGTGGGAATGCCAGAGAAAGTACAACTCTTGGACTTGAGGAATTTCATTTTCCATAAATTGTACAGGAGCAAGTATTCAAATGTAGAAATCAACATACGTCATGAAGATGTAAGGATACCAAACTAAAGGATTCCTAAGGCATGTACTTTGTAAGCTGCATAGCTTTACTGCAGAAGACTAGCTGTTTCAGATCTGCTAACAGAGAAATGTAGTGCTGCCTGATTAACTAAATACAATTATGTTACCTGATTACACCACTCAGCTGCAAAAGAAAGGAATTAGATAAGGTACATGATACACCAAAAGCTAGATACCTAATCAAGCCCTGTATTCTGTATGCCATTGGTGCTGCAAGGGAAAGGGTATTGAATCAAGGTGGGCTCCCTTGTGGAAACCTGTAACTTTAACGCCAAATAAAATATAGGTCCCAGTGAAGGACTGCTGAAGGTGGTGCATAAAGAAGAGGAATGGTAAAAGTACAGGCTACAGCCTTATAGCCAGATGTTGCTACTGGAAAAATCTCCAGGCAGTATGAAAGATAGAGTGACCATTGAGAAGCACAGTGAATGTCTGGCTAGATTTCACTTAATGGAATTAAAGGTCAACTGAAGGTAGCTACACCATCATATACACAAAACTAGCACAACGGTATCAGTCATGAGCATGCTCACAGAGCTAGACATGTGATCCACCTCGTTTCTCCCTGCAGTTATGATATAAAGTGTTTTTCATCTCTTAAAGGACACAAAAAGACATCATATCTCTTCTCAGCTATAATTTAAAAGAAGTGATGTGATGATAGCACAGGTGTGCTTCAAACATTGGACATATTAGGTACAGCTAATATGGAGGGGGCAGTATGTTTTTGAAGAATTCGGAGCAATCTAAGCATCCCTAGAAGCCCTTGCTGAACATATGAAATCTACAGCACTGAATGTACATATATTAAATCAGTGACTGTACCATGGTGTTCAATTGATGGCAATCCAAACAGCCCTAGATCAGCAGAGAGGAGATGTTCTGGATATCTTCTGGAGCATAGCACAATGGTAAACAAACACTCAGCAACCATTCAGGGATTGTAAGAACATTCCCAACACCTTGAGGCCAAATTGGATGCTATTGAAAATCACACACAGCACAACAATATGCATATAACTGACCTGCCAGAAAAAATGGAAGGGAGTGAGTCATTAGATTTCATCAAAAAGAACTAACATCTTTCTTAGCAGCACCTCTCTCACTGATCATTGAGAGAGCACACAGAATAAAAGCCAGGCAGAGTGCAAGTAACCTCCCACAACAATTCATTTTTAAATGTTTAAACTACAATGAATACGAAAGAACATCATTAAAAGCAAGAAGCTTGTTACAAAATGTTAAAAATGTGGGGCATAATATACATATAGCTCTTAACAACAGCACTGTACTTTACAACAAAAGGAAGGTGTTAGCAGCATATATATGAGACTATACAGGGAATTGGGGTACCACATGTAATTAGGATACCTAACCACTTTATTTCTGGTCAAAGGAAAAATGCATATGTCATTCCAAATGCCTGCAGATGTGGAATAGTTTTTTCAGCATCATATTAAAGGTATGGCTATTACACATGCTGAGGTGACTCAAACGGTGATGCAGGGAATCCCAGAAACTAAGAAATGTTACTGTCAAGCAAATAGATCTTCTAAAAAGTCACACTTTGCAATGAAAAGAAACATGATTTTTGAAGTATGTCCCTAATGGAAAGGGACATCTTTTGAGCGTTTGATGTGTACAGATTTACTTCACAATGCTGAATTTCTGAAAGATGGAATTTCATATAGCTGAGACCATATGATTGAACTTCTGGAACCATGACATTGTAAAATAAATCCACAAAAACAAAAACAAAAAATTCTCAGTATTATTGCAGGGGGCTTACACCCCCGCTACTTAAATATTCCAACTCCAAAATCGCACTACAGTGAGGAAAAGGGAACTCTCCCATTCCGCGCTGCATGCAGATCTCCCTTCATAATGTCAAGATTCTGAAACTTCAATCATATGGTCTCGGACATATGAAATTCGATCTTTCAGAAATTCGGCATTGTAAAGTGTACCCGATGTGTACACACCTATATCAGAACTGTAAAATTTCTTGGTGTAGTGACACATTAGCAATTTTTGGTAAATTTGCGGTAACATGGGCTAGGCTTAAAATGGGTCTTGGGCTGATAGCCTAGTAACCACCTATGAACCTATGAAAACCGGTCAGCTTTCACACTAGCAAAAATGGATAGAGCAGCATACCCATGGACTAATACACCAGCCTTTATTATAATCAAATTTAGTCCACTATTCACGTTGAAGGAGCAGGAGGCCAACATGGAACAGGAATACATGACAGTCTCAAAGCCATAAATACTGTCAGATGAAGTGGTAGAAACTGAAAAATAATAGGGGAATCTAGCAGAAGGAATAGGGGCATCTGCTGATATTAATCCTAATAGAGGGTAATATATAAAGTACAAAACTATGCACTATACATTGCAGAGATTAAGTGTCTGTAATAGGCCATTGTCACAAAAGGAAATATTGCCAGCCCAGCTATCTTGAATTTTGTAAATAATGTCATTTGTGAATATTTATATGATTTATACAGAACTGTATGTTATGTACTGAGTTAAATGTAACCATAGTATGCTCTGTTGGCTTAGAATAGAAATGTATATAACCTATTGCAATTGTGTAACTGTATATGTTTTAACGGTAGAAACTGGGACATAAAAGTTAAACTTGCAAAACTTCAAGAAAATAAGTAGAAACTAAATTACTTTACGATTGTTCTATAAAAGTTATCTCTCAGTTTGAGTGTAGCAGACACAATGTCTAGAGCTAAAAGTTTTTTCTATTGTTTTGTATTGTCTTGGAAGAGAAGTAATTACTAGGTTTGAGATGCAGAAGTGCATTTTGTATTTTGTCTTTGACCAAACAAGAACATCCACTCATCATCACATCTGCAGTTGCCTTGCTGTGAGTAAGTTTTTTAGGGGATAGTAATTATTTTAGATATAGTTAGGAATATAGCAAAGATTAGTTTAGATGTTTTCTGTATTTATTTGAGACTGTCCTGCAATCTTGTTTTAAATATTTCCTGTGATTTTAAACTTTGAAATAACTGTGTGGATTTACTGAGTATTGCCTTGTTCTCTTATTATTTATTATTAAATATATTTAAACCTATCTTTGTGGCTGATATTTGTGAGGCATATTTAAGCTCTGAGAGTACTTGTATATGTATTTGGTGACGCTGTACAGACCACTGATAAACAGCCTTGCTCTTGGTCAGACTACAATTTGGATTATTAGCAACAGTATACAGTAGGATTGGACATCCTTTGTTAAGAGCCTTAAGTAGTTGATAAGTACTGGCTGGTGGCAGCTGGAACTACCTTATAGTCTGGCAGAAGGGGACATAACTTTACTCAGGTGTGTGTGTGTGTACATAAATCAAACCTCAAAGTGTGTGTGTGTGTGTGTGTGTGTGTGTGTGTGTGTGTGTGTGTGTGTGTGTGTGTGTGTGTGTGTGTGTTTGTGTATGTGTGTGTCAGCTACTTGGGCAGGGACACAAAGCACTGGTTGGATAGAGAGAGTGATGGAGGTTTTCCCTTAGCCACTCAGCTGAGATCTCAACCCTATAGTTGTGCCAATGGAGAATCTTATTGGGGATCTGGAGAAAGAGGGAGAAACCAGCCCCAGACTGACTCTGATCTGTGTGTGCTCTTAAAAGAAATTGCACTTTACTGTGTGTTTACTTGTCATCCTCCCAGTGTGTACATTCCCCACACAGCATCAAATAATGAGGTGCCTGAAAACATTCTTTTAGACAGGGGCAATCATCAAGGATGTCTTTTATCCTGGCTACTATTTATAAGAGTTGTATACATTTTGTATCTCACCCTACTCCAGAAATTTTGCTTCTACTGTATCTCCTTTGGGGACTGGAGAGCACCCCTAACTATTTAATTTGCAGATGACCATATGGCATGACTAAATGACCCAATTACCCAAGTTAGCCCAATACGCCTTCACTTACAAGAATTGTCTATCTACTCAGGTCATTGGGCCACTTTAGACATAATAACAGTCTTCCCACTGAGTTGAAATGCAGAACAGAGTCTGAGGAGGGCTCTACATTTTCTGGTTACTATTAGCAAGTGCCACCTGTATTTAGGAATATACATGACTCAACCAATGAGCAAAACAGTTTAAACCAAATCTCAGCCAACTTAGGTAGCCATTAAAGAAGAGATTGCACATTTAAAACTACTTAAGCTGTTATTTATAAGTAATATTAAAACATTCAAAATGCTCATGCTTCGGAAAAATAATCCACATCCTAAAACAATTACTAGATGTTCTTTTGTCTACACTTCCCAAAAAATGTCAACAATATATTAGTGATTTTCATTTGAATAGCAAATCACCATATGTCAGTAGCCAGTGGTTGATTATCCCAAAGAATAACAAGGGTTTGGACTGCTGGATATATTAGCCCATGAAACAGAAACTGTTGCATGATCCCATCTGTGGGCTAGATCTTCAGTCATGCCTTTATGGGTACCAGCTGAAATAAGCCTAGAAGGGATCAAACAAATGAAACAAAATTCATCCTTCTTACAAAGTTTGGAACCCTGGAGGTCTTGATCTTGGTCTTGCAAGAGTACGTTGGAGGTCTGATATCAACAGATCAAGGGCTACACTATATTAATACAAATAAAATAATCTATGTCTTTGTATAAATAATAAACCAATGTTCTAGCTAGAAAGGGTTAAGCAAGACATTTAGTTTATACAGGATCTTTGGGATAGTACAACCAATCAGTTTGTTAACATTAATTCTCTGACTACCAGATTACCAGGACTGTAGATAATATAGTGGCAGGATCTGCCGATCATGCATTATATCATTACTACCCTCGTTAATTAGGATCTGCTGATCATGTATTATATCATTACTACCCTCGTTAATTAGGATCTGCCGATCATGCAATATATCATTACTATATATCATTACTACCCTCATTAATTATGATCTGCCGATCATGCATTATATCATTACTACCGTCGTTAATTAGGATCTGCCGATCATGCATTATATCATTACTACCCTCATTAATTAGGATCTGCCGATCATGCATTATATCATTACTATCCTCGTTAATTAAGATCTGCCGATCATGCATTATATCATTACGACCCTTGTTAATTAGGATCTGCTGATCATGCATTATATCATTACTACCCTCGTTAATTAGGATCTGCCCATAATGCATTATATTATTACTACACTCAATAATTAGGATCTGCCGATCATGCATTATATCATTACTACCCTTGTTAATTAGGATCTGCCAATCGTGCATTATATCATTACTACCCTCGTTAATTAGGATCTGCCAATGCCCATCATGCATTATATCATTACTACCCTCGTTAATTCGCATGGGAATACTACATTTGTTACACAACAGGGATAATAATGGCAAAAAATTCATTGCTTCAGAATTGAAGCTAAATGTATGTCAATTAGCAAACAATACCTTAGCAACCCAGCTTACGTAATTAAAAAAAGAAACATGGTGTAATTAATCATGCTTCTGTTAAGGATAATCAGTGTCAAACCTGTCTGGCTTTTATGGCAGAACATCTCTCCCACCTTTTGTCCAGCTTTACTTTTGCAAAACTGATGCTCTTTTGGCAAATTACCCCATCCGAACTGCATAATAGGAGGCCCCAGTGATCTCTCACTGTTGACATTGCCAATAGAAGGATGCAAAATATGGTCAATTAATTTGGGCATGCCCTCCTATTTTCAATGGTTAGTCAAAGGTAATAAAGGCCATTCAAGACAGAGTTCATACTATATTACCCAGTAGGAAAACTGTGACATTCTGGCTCTTAGTTATTGTAACAGATTACTTTAAAATATTATCATCATCATGTATATATTTGTGGATTCGTAAAGCATTACTTGCTCTGGGGGTGCTCATATTTCAAGACTGGCTCACAAGTTAAAAATAAGATTGGGCAGGTATGCACTAGACATGAATATGTGGAATCAAAGTGATGCATGTGAAAGAAAAAAATTAAAAAATGCCATGGTGGTGCACTAACAGAAAACATAAAGACACAGGAACCAACGTGAGTTTTCTAGCTAACATGAGCCCTTCATCAGGACTTTTCTACATGTTTATTTTTGTTAGAGTTTGAAAATTTTAAAAAGAAAAGAAAAACCCAGCCAAGCTAGATTTTTTCCACTGTGCGATTCCTTAAAACATCCTGCATTAGAGATATCTTGAGATATATGCATTTCCACAGCTAGTGGGGTTTGGCTTTATTGGCCTAAATTTGTCCATGGCAGACTTAAAAAAGGAAGAAAAATCATGGGCGTTCAGAACTGCCATATACCTGAAACACTTGATGTCCTTAAGGGGTCATTTGCATATATCCCATGTTACCTGTAATGCAAAGGAATCACACAGTGGAAAATATAGCTTGACTGGGGTTTTCTTTTAGGTTTTACTGATTGGCTTTTCAGTGTGACCTTGTTACTCATTGTTTTAAAAATGTAAAAGTAGGAATAGTATGGGGCATCAGTATGAATAGTGGCACAAAGTGATGATGAATGCTTTCCTTTTCTTTTAACATTTTCCTTTTTATTCTTGAAATATTTGCAGTTACATGAAACAGTTACAGCTATCTGTGGCCCTGCAAAACAAAATTAGGTATGTAGGAAGATTCCTAACCAAGCCGTGGTATAGAGGGGGTCTATTTCATTTAGCTGAGCTTACAAATCAAACACATCTTCATTAAACCCTATTTGTCAAAGTTTTCATCTGTCAAATGATGGTTTCAATGAACTTTATTCCCATGGTAAGTAACCAGTGGGCCATTACAGGGAATGTTCCCTTTTCCCCACTGAAGTATCTCAGAGTTGGTATATTTAGTTAGGGGAGGTGTGGGGGGTGCACCCCCCCAGAAGGGTGGGTTTTAAAAATACTGTTTTTGTTGCAGTCAGTAGGTTGGCCCACTGGTTATTTACTGTGGGAAAATGTTTAGCTGAAACGATCATTTGACAGATGAAGATTCGACAAATAGAGTTTGATGAAGAGGCATGCCACATTTAGACCATTTAACAATGTTACCTAGACCCAGCACAGAGTTATAAAGCCCTAACTACAACCTCAGGTGACACGGGTTCGATTAGTGGCTTGGATATCTGAGGCACTAGCAGGGTAGGCACTCAGGGATGATGCTCCCCTTTGCAAAGGTGTAGTCAATAGAGGGAAGTAGCCCTCCAATATTGAATCAATGAGTGCAGGGAGGGGCCAGAGAAAACAAGATGGTAGGTCAAGAAAAAACAAAATAAATTCCCTTCCCCACCAGAAGCAGTTGCTGGCATGGCCCCCTAGGGCACCCTTAGGTTCCATCTTTTCCCAGCCTGCAACTGGAAGAAGGTCCAGGGATGGAAGGACAGACTGGCAGACTCAGCAATGGATGGGGTACTGGGGTGGCGGGAAAATATGAAATAATGATGAAAGGAGGAAAATAGTGTGCTGGAAGGTTCCGGAGCATCAGCAGGACGTCTGTATGTATGTGCTGGAAGGTCCGTATATAAATGATCTGCTCATTAACACTGTGTCATGCAAGTTGGAACTGATTGACCGAGTAAATGAAATTAATGTGGAAGTGTTCAGAAAAGCAGGCATGCATAACTATAAACAGTAAACACTTAAGTCGAAGCCAGACACTGCCCTATATGCTCTGATCACACTCAGAAAAGTATAGTTTTGTGGTCAGGTAGTCTGTTGGTCAATTAAATATTATGAATACTTTAAAAGCTGTTCTGTGAAATATGCTTGTTAAAATGTGCAAAAAGTTTAAACTTGTTTCCTGACGTTGCTGCATTACATTCAAGAATGTTTAATACTTGCATCAGTTGTTTCACAATTGTTTTGAGATGGTTTCATTCTGTCCTTAAGGGCGATGGGAATGTGATAATAATAATTATTGCACACCTTTCTAGTGTGTGTGTGTGTGTGTTTGTGTGTGTGTGTGTATGTGTGCGTGTGTGTGCGTGTGTGTGTGTGTGTGTGTGTTTGTGTGTGTGTGTGTGTGTGCGTGTGTGTGCGTGTGTGTGTGTGTGTGTGTGTGTGTGTGTGTGTGTGTGTGTGTGTGTGTGTGTGTGTGTGTAAATATATGGGTGTCTGTCAGTCTGTCAAATGGCAATTTGCTCAACAGTGTGTCCAGGTATGGAAAGATACTGGATGTATGCATTGTCAAGAACGTTATATATTAAAAGCTGGAAATTCAAATGTTTTGTATTAGAGTATGTTGGATTGCGGTGGTAGTGTGTATGCAAGTGTCTTTGGGTTAGAGCTAGAGTAAGGGCTAGGTAAGCAGATAGATTTTTTTTTTGTGTGTGTTTGAAGAAAATTCCTTGGAGGTTAAGTTTACAGCAAGGTCTAGATTAGGGTATAGCTTTGGTATTGTGTGTGTGTGTGTGTGTGTGTGTGTGTGTGTGTGTGTGTGTGTGTGTGTGTGTGTGTGTGTGTGTGTGTGTGTGTGTGTGTGGAGTTGTTTAAGTATCTTGTCTAGTGGTAGTATTAGAAAAAGGGTTTTTCACAAGGTAAGGTATACGGTTAGGGTTAGGAACAGGATTAGGGTTAGTACATGTTATAATGTGAGGCATCTGGGTGCACTGCCATTAACCCCCCACTCTATACCTTACCTTACAAAGAAACCCTTTCTGTAACACTATCACCATTCAAACAAGTTTGATCTGTAGTTAATGAAACAGTTAAGTATGTGCAATAAATAATTAAATAAATAAATTAAATTAAATTACCAAGCAACATTTACATCCAGACTAGGGCTGAGCTATGAAGTCAATCCACCGAATGGCTTAGGTAGTAGGAATAGATGGTACCATGTATCAAAGACTGGAAGAAAGCACTTACAGAAACCTCAAGTGTAGTATGTCATGATACTTTGCATGGCTATTAGAGATCATTAGTCATGTGATCTGCAGGAAAAGCTGCATACCATCCTCACATGTGTCAATAACTCAACAGAGGAGCAATCCATGTCTTCCTACAGTGTGAAGAGTGAAAAACTACATGTAAGTGTGGGGGCTTCCTTACCAGAAACTTCTACTGCCATGTGGCTTTATCATCACACCCTTGCACAAACTTCTTTATCAATAAACAGTTCAAATCTGTTTTCTACTGTGACAAAAGATGAATTGTTCATATTAATATTTCTGTTGCTGTAACTAGTTGTAGTGATAAATAATATTGCTGCATTGCATGCATACCTCTCAGCCTGCAGTCATTGAAAATAGGTACAAAGAGCTTTTTCAAAACAGGTGCATCCAGCCAAAAATCTAGTCATCTGATTTGCATAAAATGTAAACATCAAAGAGCACATAACTCTTCATGCTTCCAGTAGGAATGCAGAAACATGTTTAAAACACAGAGTGTGTCAAAAATGAATAATATATGCACAATACCAAAGAGCCAGAATAAAATTTATTTTACCACCCAAGGTAATTTATTTTTGTGTCCTATTTTTGTAATTATTGGTGCTACTAGTATGTTGGTTCGTAGACAGCTTCATAAACTCTGTGTGATCAGGGAGATTCAGAAAATTGCGTGAAGGGGTAAATTGTGCCTGAAAATACAGACTTATCTCCAAAAACAGATGCATCATGCGCCAGAGTAAATCAGGCCTGCAAATAGAAATGTTCCGCCATAGCAGGGACAATTGGGAGGACTAACTGTATGCAAAGTTTTGGCAAATACTTTTTATCATGAAAGTTTTGGATCTCTTGGCTGACATTACACAGAAATTACATCAATATAAGTGAAATGTTTAGAAAAATGGCTTCTAATTTGACACAGTACGCTTCATCTAACCTTCCTGGTTCTTTATCTGTGATTGGGCTATAGCAGTTTGCAGGTCAGTCAGGCTTGCCAGATGGATAAAATTAGATTATGATGCTAGATATTATAAGATCATTTGTATTTAAATAATTTTTGTAGTAAATTAACAAAGAGGCTTAATGAATGATTGGGTTGTATTTCTCAGAATTAAGTTGTATCCTTTTCTTGAATATGCACAGTTTTGCATTACCCCCATAAGGGTGGTACTGTATAGTCTCCACTACTTCTGTTTATTATTGTGGTTACAGACATGCTTAAGTACAATGTTAATAATTAAATAAAAGCCTCACGTAGATTATCAACAGGTGCAGTCCTATGCCTGTTGTTTTTTCAAAGACTTTACTGTGCCTATGGTGAAAGACTGTAGCTATAGTACAAGAACTTTTCATAGTATATTTAATTCTGAGTGGTAAGAGCTGAATCATACTGC
Source organism: Protopterus annectens (assembly GCF_019279795.1). Taxonomy (NCBI): domain Eukaryota; kingdom Metazoa; phylum Chordata; order Ceratodontiformes; family Protopteridae; genus Protopterus; species Protopterus annectens. The sequence goes on along the minus strand of NC_056740.1, from coordinate 411,379,662 downwards.
TGTGTTGTAATAATACTTTTAAATTTTCTTTTCCAATATTACTGAGTGCCTTACTCTCAAATAGAGAGGCAGGAAAAGATGTGATCCGTATACCTCAACTGTCCCTAATTTTGCATGATGTCACTGATTTTGTCTCATATTTTCCCCTGTGACTTATAACATTTTTGGTTTTCTGGTACAATAGTGAAGACAGCAGTCAGTCAACCAGACATTAGAGATTCAGACTATTGTATATGTATATATATATATATATATATATATATATATATATATAGTTCAGAAAATTCCTGTTGATGCCAAACTTGCTGTTCTATTAACTTTCTAAGTGAATTAGAATAATATTTAAAAACTTGTTTCTGATTTTGGGCATTTGTCCCCACATAGAGTAGTACTTTTTTGGTCCACATCACCAGATTGACCTCTATTTTATATATGGTTCCTATCCTTTCTCCTAACCACCACCCCCCCCCCCAGACTGACCAACATACTCACAGATCAGGGGCACTCCAGAGTGTATTTTTCTTCAGATGAGATGTCAAATGGAGACCCTATGTACTTGATTCTGTTGTAGCTCAGATAGATATAAAAGATTCCACTGCTCCTGTTGAAAAGACCTGGAGAATTTACCCAATGCCCTGGCCAAATTTTTCCTAGTAGTAGTAGAAATACCACATCGGGTCTCCCCTGAAAAGAGACTACTAGCCTATCGGAACTAACATGGTCAACAAAAGATAAGTATAATAAATATCCTGAAAAGCAGCAAATGAAAATAATAAACATTCTCCTTGAATGCAGGCAGAGATGTATACAGCTAGCTATACATCAGTCAACCATGAGCTTCTCACTCTGGGACAGCACAGCTCTACCACAGTGCTCGGTTGTATGCCTGGAGGTGCCTGGCCATTATAAAGATGTTTAACATCTCAGATCATTTACCCGAGGTAATCAATTTTTGCCTTCTTAAACTTGTGAATTATGAACTAGTTACCTCATTCCCCTCTCCAACAATATACCCTGTAATTTTATGAGCTACAGTACAGCACAAATTTTGGTAGCCTCAAACTTTTATTGAGATTTTTTTCTTTCTTCTGTCTTCGTATATAACTTCAGTGTTTATTCTTACATCATTTTATTGCAGTATTAAATGCATGTATTAATATAGTATGTCTTTGTATTCATTGGGCATTCATCATTCTATTGCAGTATTAAATACATGTATTAATATAGTATGGGCCAGATTCAGGAAGCCTCCGTGTAAGAGTTATAACTCTTACACGGAGGCTGCAGTTAAACGGTGTGATGTCAGCATGTCATGCATATGCATGAGGTGCATGAGGCATGCTGAATCACACTAGTAACTCTTACACGGTCCGTGTAAGAGAGTAGGGGGCGTGTCTGTAGGCTAAGCCCTGCAAGCGGACACGCCCCCGGAAGACTAGAATGGCTGAAAGTAAACAGCCACGAGAGAGGCCATGGAAATGTGAATAAACACACTACACAACACATGCCCCGACAGATCATCAGTGTATAAAGTGAAGAGATGTTTTAAAATTAAATTAAAACCTGTTTTATTTTTTTTAAACCCCGTAAATGTTTGCTACTGTGTGCTTCGTGCTGGGTGTGCTACTAAGCGCAATTGCAGTTAGCAGTCAGTGGAAAAGGATATAAAAACTAAATATGCAAAGTAAGCCAAGAAGTAATAGCTTAGCGGTAGAGTTGCTGGCCTAAGAGTAAGCAGGCAGGGTTCGAGCCCCCACAACAACCTTTTTTTTTTTGTAAATAAGCACTAAAAAGCCCCCTGACAGTATTGTACAAATGTAAAAGTATTCCCTTTTGTAAAATGGAATGAAATGGAGCATATATTTTGAAGTAACACAATAATAAAAACAGTCAGAAATGTACTTATAGCTAAGCTGCTGTGAGACAGACTGCCCGTAGCTGAGTAGTGTTTAAAAAGCTGCAAACTGCGTGCCCATTGCTAAGCACCGGTTTAACAGGCTGAAACTGTTTGCAACTTGCTGTGCTAAGCTGAACATGTGTGTCACTAGCCAATTAAGGTTTACCCTAGCGCACACCGTTTGCGCGGCGCTCCCACAAGCTAACTGCCAGTGCGCATGCATTACCTCCGCGCAAACGAGCGCAGACCTGCTTTTAAGTGCTTAAAAGTGCTTTTGGCATGTTTGATTGACAGGTCTCAACTCATTTCTGTCAGGAAAATCAAAAATCAGTTGTCAGATTCGAACCCAGGATACCATGCACTAGAGTCAAGTTACTAAACCACTAAGCCATGACAGCAATACCTAGAAATGCAGAAATAGCATATATATGGGATAAAATCCAGAATGGAGCATGATAAAGCATTTTCAGTGAAGTAGATACAATTCCAAAACGGCCAATCAGAGAAATGTGCGGGAAAAGCGGCATATATAAGCCCCATAAGCGGGAATACACAGCAGAAAAGATTGTAGAACAGACCTGCAGTCAGAATGAGTGGAGTAGGTGAGGGACGTTGCTTTCGAGCACAGCATTGGGGCGTTGAGGAGTCCAGATACATGGTCTGGCTCCTTGTCCATCATCACGAGGCCCAACTCATGCAGGGCCAGGTCTCATGGGAAGCGTATAGGGCAGAGGCATGGGACCAGTTGGCTCGTGATCTGACCAGTGCTACTGGCATTCCACGCACTGGTGAGCAGGTCCGTCACCACCATGCGGACCTGAAGCGGCAAGCAAGACCAGTTGACCGAATGGATCCAGGAGGCCCGGGATATGCCCAACGCCCCACTACTGAGTAAGTTACATTTTGCTTATGTATGTAAGGATTTCAACTGGCTGATACCATGGAGATGTGTAGTCCAATATTACTTCTTTCGTATTACAGCTGCAGGTGTCCGCTCTGCAAACCGCGAGATGTATGCCCGTAGGCTGGTGCGGCTGCGCCACCATGCAGGTTAGTAACCCCACCCATTACTTGTAAATAAATATTATACTGTAGCATGTATCAGAACACTGCAGTATACTGATTAAAAGTAATATAATGTGCAAGCAAGAATTGAAAGTCTGCAGGTATGGCTGCAACAAGTTCATCAGTATGCAAGTGTAACTGGAAATATAACTGATAGAATTAAACAGTGCTGTAATACAGCTGTCCCACCATTAATTAAATATAGTGTAACCTGCAGTAGTCTCAAGAGTACAGCTTCAGAATCTGAGGTAGTCATATGTGAGATATATCCCCTGTTGAAATGCTGAATCATGACAGAAGTGAGGCTGTTGGAAAGTGTTTGAATCACCACCAGTCTAACATGTGAGCAAAGCCTAGAAGTACCAACCTGAACTGTGAAGTTGCAGGATGTGTGAGAGTGACAGAAAGGGTCATGTATGAATAAATAAAGTAGTAATAACCCCTGAATATAGTAGCCCCAGTCTGTATCTACAGAACTAAATGCATGTGGGAAGTACATCTTAATATCCCAAACTGATTTCAGTGTGTCAGAATCTGGAATGTCTAGGCCAAATTCTGTATATGGTGATCACAGTAAGCAATTTGCAGATAGAATGAATGATTATCTGACAGACTAAACAGCCATAGTTGTCCCCTGTATTGTCATCAAAGTGTAGCAGGATGATGTATCTGATCAGATTCAAAATAAGTAGGATAGTGATGTATTTGTAACAGGTGTAGCATGACAGTCAAATAAAAATTATTTTGAAACATCAGCCTCAACTTAATTGTGTACCTATTACAAATGTAAATCAATGTGTAACATATGAATGTGTCATCACTTTCTATCTCCACCCAACCCTATAATTCCATATAACAACACCCACTAAATAATGGTATGTGAACATTTCATTAATCATGGACATTTGTCCGTTTCAAAACTATATGCATGTCTGTTTGTGCATGTGCCCTGTTCATACCTGCAAATTTGATGGCCTGTTGCCATTAATCAACCCTGCATGTTGTTTGACTGTGTATTTCTGTTCAAATAATGCATGTGATATTGATATGCCCCTTGTTCAATGGTGTTAATATCTGGGTGTTTGTTTGATGGAAATACCAATGCATGCTGTTACAACTAATCTGAATGGAATAAAATGCCACTAACCCAAACTAACATAACTACTCACAAACCTAGAACGCTTGGGAAGGCAGGTCCCAGCGGACCCACCTCTCCCACCTCAGCTGGCGACTGCACCTGGCACTAGTGCTCAGGCCGGACACCCCTCCGGTGGCCCTGTGCCACCTTCGGGTGGAAGCGCTGCAGGGGATGGGGCCCGTCCCCCCTCTGCAAGTGTGGCCGGAGGGGTTCGTCCACTCACCCTCCAAGGTGTCCGGTCTGTGGTGCGAAGGGAGATCCAAGACTCTGTTCTTGGGCCCCTACGCCAGCTCGAGGCTCGTGTGGCACAGCTAATGGCCCCGGCCGTTGCCCCGCCTACACAGCCCCCAGCACAGCCCTGTCCTGGGCTGTGAAGGAACAGTGACAACTGCCTATGGGTGGGGATATCAGTTCCACTGTTGCCATCTGTGGACTCATGCATCTCGGATATCCCAACCTCCGTCCCCGTCAATTGTGTAACCCCCCCACATGTGTCATACACCGCCTGTATGCGTCTTGTCTGTCTTGTCTGTTAACCTACCCAACCTACCTCCCCAGCTATACCGACTTCCTTCACCTGACATACCACTCTCACCTGAAAAAAAAAAAAAGGGCACTCTGTACCTACAAAAAAATTACGCCCCATACATAGCTGTCCATGTCGCACACATGTCTGCTTGACATTGAAACAGTTAATTACAATTGGCTCTACAACAAATATTAATGTTGTCCTGACACCTCTCTCAGGGGTGAAAGGTTTCCAATGTCTCACCAAAATACATGGAAATGCACAGCTGTTGCTGCCAAAGACATGGGCATCGATGGGCCTTACCTACATCCCTCCTGCAAATCCCACACTTGTTTCCCTACTGTCTTACCCTCTTTGTGACCCCTTTTTCACCACTTTCCTGTCACCCCTTTTTCTTTTCTTTCAAAGAAATTAGCGCGGGTGTGCGCTTGTGTTAGCGGAGCTCACCGCCAGTCTTGCATCGTGAGCTCAGCAAAGCGCAGACCTGGTCTAAAGTGCTTAAAAGTGCCTTTATGGCACTTTGATTGACAGGTCCTGTACTCAGTTCTAAAGTTTGCAAAGAAAAATAAATTCCCACTGTCAGTCTCGAACCTAGGACGTTGGTAACATTAGTCTGTATGACCTACCACTAAGCCATGCTTGCCTTACAAGAACACAGTGCTAAAATAAATATAACATGTAATAGTAAAAATCAGTATAAAAGCAATATAGGAGATGTACTATCTGAAGCATGTCAGGCAGAGTTTTAATGGCCAAATTACTGGATTCCCATACTAGGTCAGTGTTAACAGAAACAGCCCTGCTACTTGTTAGCTTGTACATAATAAAGTAAGGTAATGTACATATATGAAGGTACGTATATCTACACATACAGATATATAAATATATATAAATATATATGAAATATAGTTGTAGGTGTCAGTATCCATACACACTCACTACAGGAAACAGTGATCTGCAACACAGCCTGACCCCTGTGTGACCTACTTACCCTTCTAACTGCTTAAAGGTGGCCTCAGCACTTTGAGTGACAGGCCCTGTACTCAGTTTGAAAGCTTGCAAATAAAAATAAATTCCCACTGTCAGTCTCGAACCCAGGACCTTAGTAACATTAGTCTATATGACCTACCACTAAGCCATGCCTGCCTTACAAGAGCACACTGCTAAAATAAATATAACATGTAATAGTAGGAATCAGTATAAAGGCAGTATAGGAGGTGTACTATCCAAAGCATGTCAGGTAGAGTTTCAATGGCCAAATTACTGGATTCCCATACTAGGTCAGTGTTAACAGAAACAGCCCTGCTACTTGTTAGCTTGTACATAATAAAGTAAGGTAATGTACATATATGAAGGTATGTATATCTACACATACAGATATATAAATATATATTAATACATATGAAATATAGTTGTAGGTGTCAGTATCCATACACACTCACTACAGGAAACAGTGAAGATAAATGCAGCAACCAGAATCTGCAACACAGCCTGGCTCCTGTGAGACCTACTAACCCCTTTAACTGCTTAAAGGTGCCTCCAGCACTTTGATTGATAGGCCCTATACTCAAGTCAAAAGCAGAATATAAGCATACTAGTAGGCCCTACCCCAAGACCATTGTAACACTAGTCTGTATGACCTACCACTAAGCCATGACTCTCATACAGGAATATAGTGCTAAATAAGTGGAACATGTAATAGTAGGAATGAAGATAAAGGCAATATAGTATGACTACTAACTAAAGCATGTCAGGCAGACTTTTATAATCCCAATTACTGGATTTTCCTATATTAGTGTAGTGTTAACAGAAACAGCCCTGCTAATTGTTAGCTTGTACCCAATAATGTCAGCTAATGTACATATATGAAAGTATGTATATGTACACAGATATATATATATTTATATAGCAATACATATGACATATAGTTGTAGGTGTCAGTATGCATACACACTCACTACAGGGAACAGGCAAGAGAAATGCAGCAACCTGAATCTACAACACAGCATGAAGCATGGGAGATGTACTAACCTTCACACTCACAGAACACTGTCAACAGCATACCAGCATGGTCCATGCCCTACAATCTGAAAGGGCAACGCCTATCTCACATACCTTTTATAGCAGTGTCCTGAAATCACAGTGAGACATGCAATCAGTACACACCTGGCTGCATGTAATTAGCAAATGCTGCCTTACAATTGGTGCAGAGGCCATCACATGGACCTATGCAGATACCTACAAAAGCATTGAGTACCCACACTACACTCATGCAATACATTCATTGCACAAAACCGACAGAGAAAGAGAGAGAGACAGAGAGAGAACAAAACAGAAATAAAGACAGCCAGCAGCAAATCCAGCAGCAGCAGCAGCAGCAGCAAACAGCAAGCAGCACCAGTGACACAGCAACAGCTGCCACAAACACAGGTAATGCAAAGTAGCAGGTTAATACTGCGTTTACTGTGACACCTCCAAATGTATCATAGTTCACTATCTATAGGTATGTGCATGAGATAGGTTGTGTGTACATAGTCCTGAAATATAAACATATGTAATATTGCTGTACATGTTACCCATACTTAACACTTCCATAGCTTAGAACACAAGGCCAGTTGTGCATATGATGCAGTAGTTCCCAGGGTCAGTAGAGGTTCCTCCTCATTGGTGTGGGACCACTGTGTATGTATGGCACTGTTCAGGTACATATCCTGTAGTATGGCCAGGGATTAATATCAGTCTGTCATGTGGTGCTATGTCCTCCAGGGGTGAATGTAGCACACATCCAGGGATACCATTTCGTAACAGTGATGCTATGTGTTCTGCAATGATGAAGGTGGCTCTCACCTGGACATGTGAGAGGATAGGGAGGTGACAGTCATCTGGGATAACTAATACCACATGTGTAGGAGAATGGGGGGGGGGGTACCTGCACCTAAACTGTCTGCAACAATGTTGCCAATATCTGTGCATGTGGTGAATGTGAAGCATCTTAACACTGCTGACCACAGAAGCTTTGCTGTCATGTGAATCTGCCCTGTGCTGCAGTAGCCTCCTACTATTGTTATACAATATGCCTGTATCTGTACTCCACTGGACAGGATTAATAAGTGGTGTGCAGTTGTTCTGGGTTAGATATGTGTGTGCACAGTACATGCAGTATGTGGGATGTCTGTGGTAAGCATATGCAAAGGTGCTGGTGGTATGTGGGCTGCATGGATAGCATCACTGTCATAACTACTGAATAACTGTGTAATTAAATGCATACATAGCAAGGTAGTGTACTGTGCTTGTGGTGTTGTTCGGATATGTAAATCCAGGCTGAGTAATGTGTGCACATCACAGGGTTGGGTTGGATGGCAACACACATCCAGTATGTAGGGATGAACACCCAGAATGTGTCAGACGTGTCGCCTGTGCAGACGTATCCGGCCATTACCTGTGCATCCCCCACAACACACACACACATGCAACATATGGCAGAAGTACTATAGCAGTACACACATGTTCATAGGTTCATACTAGGCTATTTGCCCTAGGGCATTGGTAAGCCTAGTAGAATGTGTTTGTCTTTCACCACCCAATTACAAGTTATGCTGCTATGCCCTTGTCCGATGTTAGTATACTGTGCTTCTGTCTAACAGTGACATAGAAGTGATACCTGGGGTACAACTATGATCTACATCCAGTCATCCAGATTCCTATGGAAGAGAGTCAATGAGGGACTCTGCCTAACCTGTAGTGTGAGCTCATTACAGAGTGAAGGGAGCCTCTCGGTTAGGAATATGCCCCTCCAGCATGTCCATGGATGTCAGTGCTGAGGTCCAGCTCTCCTGAGCATGTGGCTGTATGGGACTCTGATTGCCTGAGGTGCAGCATGTTCATTACTGCTGGGTAGGACATGGCTGTATATGGCATGCACAGATTGCCTCTGAACAGGCAATAAGCCACTGAGTCCAGCTGGATTTACTTTACCTGGGCAGCATATGACATCTGTGTGAGCCATTGCATCCCCTTGATGAGGTACTGTTGTCCTGTACCAGTTGCTGTGGGTGTCTGGTTAGGTACATCCCAAAAGGTGCATTGTGCGCAATTATAGGCTTGATGATGGATGAGTAAAGAGGCACAATGACCTCCCCTGCCATACATGTGAATCCCTCATGATTAGCTGGGCTATATAACATGTCTTTCAATCCACATTGGCCATGTGGTTGACAAATGACAGACCGCTACCATGTTTCTTCCCCAGGTCCCCAACTACGTCTCCTGTACTCAATGGCCTAACACCTATGTTGTACTGTGCCACCAATGTGGAGGCGTGGGAATCTGCATTGAATACTGATACTCCCCCTCCTTTGTTCAAGTGTTGGGGCCGACAAGAATGGTAACAGCTATAACCTGGTAGTTTCTGGTGTGCTCCTGTGAAACCTGAAACAGGTTCATGTTACTGCACAGATATCGATGTCCAGCATGTCAAGTAGGGTTTTGAGTGCGTGCATCCTTAGGTCTAGACTTCTGGTGTTGAGTAGCATCACTCTTACTTCCTCATCCTTTGTGATACAAATGGATGTGGGTTTGCCTTATGAGCCTTGCCTAATACAGGCACTATGGGTGTAGCAAGAGGCTCCGCCAAATTCCAATAGGACAGGAGTGACAGGTGCAAGCTGTCCCTAGCAAAGCATACCACCCCAAGATGGCAGGCATTGGCACACCTGTGAATGACACCAGTATGTCAGTCAATTGTTGGAAGGGATCATCATGCCTTGATATTGTGGCATGGTTCTAGGTGAGGGTAGGATGCTACTCAAGGTCAGGGTCAAACTGTCTTGGGCTACGTGGTCAGAGAGCTCTGTACTGTCTCATGTCATGTAGTCCAGGGAGGAATGTGTCAGGCCATTCACACCAGCATGGACATTGACTGAGTCATACCTGTACTTGCCTTGGGGTTACCTGAGTGTTTGTGTTATGTGGCAGGTCATAGTGGCCGACAGGCTGCACACCGTGACCCTCACCTCGTTAAGCCTGGTGAATGTGATGTTAGTGTGCCTGATGATAGAGGCACCTAGTACAGGTGTATGAGGTGTGTTGTTTACTGTTAATGGCTGTGAGTGTTCAGCACATTGGCTTTGTGTGATATGTGTTGCACATGTTCGTTTCCGTGGTAGTGGTTGCATGGATGTCTGCTTAGGAGGTCTCTGCTGCATAGGCATAGCTGTGGTCCGAGCCTACAAGTATGTTCATGTGTGATCATGTGTTAGGTCCGCTGTTGTGGTAGGTCTATGTGAGACTGGAAGTGTAGTGTGTGGTCTCCTTGGCCACCTGACTGGTTATGGCGGTATTGAGTAGACAGAGCCTAGCCTCCAGTTTGGTATATGGTTGCATCACTCACATGAGTTTGAATTTGTTGTTAGGAGGAGGGGGTTGTCTGTGTACATTCATCTGTTCCAACATTGTCTCTGGAGTACCACACTCACCATCTGGACTGGGGAGGGAACTGACAACTGACCTCTGGACATGCTAGAATACTATTCTGAATTCTGTAATAATTAATGATTGAAAACAGGGTCCAGTGGGGAGTGAGGGTGTACTGACATTACCTACAACTGCTGACTGATATAAAAGCGTCAGTGAGCAAGTGCCAGGTAACCTAAGTGCAATGTGTCACAATTAAGTAAATGCAACAATGAGAAGCAGTCACTTGCTGTCATGTGTAACATGGAAATACGTACAGTAAGCAATGCAGATATCAGTAGTGAGTCACAGACGTGTTGACAAGCTGTGTACTATGTGGAAGTAGCATACCAGTGAAATAACAAGCTAGCAAATAACAAGCATATAAACAAAGGTAGATCCAGGAGGCCTGGATGTAGTGGTTGCTACAGCAAACAAGGTGTAGCAATGTCAGTAAGATACAGCTCAGATATGCAGGCACTATAAACCTGAAACCAGATGTCCCCAGCTATGAATGGCAGAGTACAGCCTATTGTCACACACGAGTGCAGACCACAAACCTTGTTAATGTTAAATAACTGGCCTGAAGGCCAGCTGCCCATACCAGAACTAATACACTTGTACACTGGGCCCTCAATCAGCAGTTCCCAACTTCACTGGGCCCTCAATCAGCAGTTCCCAACTTCAATGGATGAAAGATATGTGTCCTGCCACCACAGTGCTTGCCACCAACCTCCCTAATGTAAAACAACTGGTCTGAAGGCCAAGTGCTTAGTACAAATGACATAGAATGATAGCTACACTGTAATCAAGTTTTAACCAAGCAGTAATAAGTAGAAGTTAATACTCTCTGTATAGAATATGTACCATGTATTGTTGAGATACTATGCTGATAACCTGTTTGTGTACCTTTCCAGCTTGACATGGCTCCAAAAAGGAACCCATCATATTCTGCTGCAGAGGATGACGTGATTCACCAGAGCCTAGTGCGTGACTATGCCATCCTGTTCTCACGCACCACCCAGAATCAGCAGGAGAGGTCTGCACTGTGGCAAAACCTCGTTAGCAGGATAAATGATGTTGGCATGCATGATAGGACGGGTGAGACATCACTGCAGTGATTTGATAAGAAATGTCCACCAGCGTGCTGCAGATATCCGCAGGCAACAGGTTGCCACAGGTGGGGGGGTGGCCACACATCCCCCCCCTCACCAGACAGGAGGGGCTACTGCTAAGTGTTGTGGATCCAGCCCCAGAACAACAACAGCAACACTCATGCATCATGATGGAGGTTGGATCCACACAGCAGCAAGACACCGAGCGTGCAGGTAAGATGCCATATTCATTTATTGTTATTACTTTTACATTTGTTGACCCAGATAGTCTAGCTGGATATATGTCCATTTTCAGTAGAGGCCTGTGGAGAAAAGCTCCACACATAATGTAATAAAGGCAGACAGACAAGTTGTTAATACAGACAGCCAACATGATAGAATTGTACACCAGCCTGTTAACTAAATCAACATACATGTAAGGAACTCAAACAGTTTAGAGTCATACACAATGTACCTTTGGTTTAAAAGCAATCCTACCTAAAGCATAACGGTTATGCAATAAGGCAAAAGTCAGATACATAATAGTTAGGGCTCAGAAGGGTAGAGAAGTAGAAGGAGTATGAAAGATACAATGATATGGAAGAGGCAGGAGTCAAGAAGGGAAGTGAGGAAAAGAAGGAAGACAGTCAAGAGGATGTGGGAGGGATGGGAGAAGTAGGTCAGAGCATAGAAGGACATCAAGGTGAAAGAAACAGGGTAGAAGCTAGTTTCTACGCACAATGAGGGGTTAAAGGTAAAGAGAGGGTAGGGAGAGGGACGTTAGCCTGTACTCCAAGAAGAACAAAGCCAGTGGTTTTGGAAGTACAGTTTGAGGTGTCGTTTGAAGAGACGTAAGGGTGAGATTCGAGTTAACCCCTGGTATGTACATATGACTGTTCTGTACACTGTTACTTCATGCACGCATAAGGTGTGCATGTGGTATGTATCTGTCATCATGATATATATACAGACATTATGTGCAGCTGATGTGTATAAGGGAACTAGTGTACTACTGTACTGTATCATGTGCAAAACAAATGGCACACATGTGCCCACTGACATTACTCTCTTCACACTTCCAGGTCCCTCCCATCTAGCAACAAGGCAGGCCATACATGCTGGTGAGTCTTTTTAACATTATCTGTAAAGCAATTTATAAAACTAGGAATAGTAGTGTAACTCTGTAGTAGACTTGCTGGTGACTGTGTTCACAATACCCGTAATACAGTTGTAGTAGATTGAGTAGTGTAACACGGTACTGATGTGTGTGTTTACTGTGGGGTGTGCATGTGTGCAAGCATGCCTGTGCCCAAGTGTGCATGTGTGTTAGTGTCCATGAGTGCATGTGTCCATTTCTGAATGTGTGCATTAGTATTGAAATGCATCTCTGTCAAATATGTATGGAGACTGTAATCTGTGTTCCATGTTTTCCTCCTGTAGGTTCTGGTGCTGCTCTGGTGACCTGCAGCAGGGAACCTGAATCTTGTGCCCCAGGTACTGATGATGATGAAATGTCTGTAATGGTGCAGGAAGGTGTGTCTGGGTCCACCATTGGTCAGCCAATTGACAGTACACAGCTTTCAACCCCGTCAATGCGCACAGTCATCCTGCCGTTACATCCTTTGTCACCATTGTCCCTAGGTGATGGACAGTCTGCAGTGGGCATAGATCAGGGTAATGTGGTACCTGTGGTACATGCATCCCCACAAGGCAGCCATGAGCAGGGGCCTCCAATGGTACCACGCAGACAGTCGCCCATGGGTTCTCGTGGGGCATCCGTGGCGTACTGCCTCTGGCCGACGTGCCCAAGGAGGTATGTCAACCTCCACTATGTTTCGAACTGTCATGCAGGCACAGGCACGTATGGAAAGGTACACCAGAAAGGGTCTGAGGGAGCTGAGAGCATGTCGCACAGCCATGACAGATGGCATGCGTGACGTTGCGAATGCTATCCGCAACTTCACAGATGTCGTTGACAGACATTGTGGGGGCATAGAACAGCTGCTCCACAACCAGATGTCCAAGGGCCAGGGCGATGGTGTGCGTTTGTGACGTCGACATGGCCGTATGCCAGCAACAGCACCAGCTGGCAGTGGCCGCGGATGACAACAGGCCCACTCGCGCACCTCAAGTGCCAGCACCAGCCCCAGCAATGCTGGGTCTGTGCTGTCATCAAGACACCCCAGGAGACCACGTGCACGTGGCTCTGGACAGTCCCAACAGGGAACTGTGTCCAGTCAACACACCCCTGCTTCCGATGACAGTACCCAGTCTGGGTTAGTACCGGATATGGCTCGTAGCACCCCTGCCAGGCACAGGTACCGTGTCCGTGCCCACAGACACTGATCTGGATGACCTGACAGGTGCAGTCTGTGGCTGTCCACAAAACCCTGTACATGGCAGCCATTATGTGGGACTGTGTGCGTGCTTACACACATGCAGAAACCTAACACCTAGGGCAAACACTTACACACACACACACTGCACCAACACCGCTCCACCCTGTACTGCTGCCCCTCACAAACACACATACACACACATGTCAATTGGTGTTACCAGTGGCTGGCTTGGGCATACCTAACCCACACCCTGTGCATATGATGACACTGTGCCACCTCCTGCATACTACAACATCGGTGCAGGTAAAGGTAAACACGTTGCTGATGCACAGGGTGACTACATAGATGTGTATAAGTAGTAACATGTTGGTAACTGTTCACTGTTCCAGTATAATTGTGTGTATATCCCAGCAGTCCTGCTGCAGTAACTGTATGACTGTCCTCAATTGTTATATGCACCCATACTACTTACCAAAGTGTACCAGCTGCACACCATCACATGCCAACATTGACTATGGCAATGCGCATCTTGTGCTGTTACGTAGATTCAGCTATATGTAACTGTTCTGTCACACATGCATTTATACACACCCTGCTACCCACACACATGCACACGCTCACCTGCCATTCCCATTATTTATCACCCTACATGAGTAGCTGTTGATACATGACAGGTACACATTTGAGAAGTGCACTATGTTGTTTACTACTGGCGTCCCCTTCTCTACCTGTACTCACAGGGTGCAGGCAACCTCATCGGTTGAAAGATGTAATGTGCATCAGGTACTGTAGTACCCTGATTGCCACATCAAACATGTTTCCCATATGGAAATGCACACACAGACACATCCCACATCCACACACTTGCCACATTCAGGCTACAGAGCACTATCTAGGTATATTTGGGTACATGTGCATGTTACAGTAGCATGTAACACTATACTGAGTACTGGCAGTTGTCTGTTGTCATGTTGTCTGTATAGAATAAAAGAATTGTTTGATTATCCTACTCCGTTTTGTGGACATTACTTGAAGAAGTGTTACCTTACATGTGTTATTGGTACCACCACCTTCTCTTTTGTAGTTTTGTTTGTATAGGGTGCTATCAACATCACTGCTTGTGAAGGGTAATGACCACCCTGCAGTGCATAGCCCCATGTGGCAAAAGCCACATCCCACCCCATCATTGTGCACACACACTAACCCCACCAACAGTAAAACACATACTTTCCATTTGCAAGATTCCAACCCATACCTAACTGTGTTATGACAGTAGAAACAGACACATTAGCAGAGTGCGCTATTTGCAGTAGTTGGATAAATCCTTACTAATGCTGTACTTAGAGGGTGCTGACATCATCTGTGTGTAGGAGGAGGGATGTGCACCCTGTAGTGTGTTCTCCCAGTTGTCAAAAGGCAGTTAACCCTCCCAGCATAGTGCACACACATAAACCCCACTCATACTAACACACATACATTCCTTTTGCAGGATTCAAAGCCCTACCTAACTACGTTATGACACTGGAGAAAGACGCATTAGCAGAGCTCGCTATGTGAATTA
Organism: Protopterus annectens; assembly: GCF_019279795.1. NCBI lineage: Eukaryota > Metazoa > Chordata > Ceratodontiformes > Protopteridae > Protopterus > Protopterus annectens. Next base: position 411,364,588 of record NC_056740.1, on the reverse strand, counting down.
CTGGAGGACTTTACTACAGGTAATATGGTTATACAGTCCTGACATCATCAGTGTTTCAAAAGGGGAATCTGCATCCTGTACTGTACTGTCACAGTTGCTAATAGGGACATTTACAACACACACATCAATTTGTTTGAGGTTTGCATATGTGGGGGATCCAGTACTCCAGTGTGATGAGTATATGGTTTGATTGCAACAATGAGGGATATACTCCCAGTGGTGAGCAGTTTGTACTCATGGTTGTGATGATCAGGTCTAGTATATCTGCCCCTCTTGTGGGAAGGTTGGTTACCTGTTCCATAGCCAAAGAATGTCTGATCTATGGGAACCCTAGAGCTTGGGTATTGTGGCTTGTGTAATGCTCACAGTCTATGTTTGGGTAGCTGACGTCACCCAGTATGCTGGTGTTTGCAGAGTAATCTAAACTTTCCTGTGTCAGCATGAAGGCTGTGTGGGAGTCCTGAGTTTGAGAGGGTGCTGTAAGAGCTGCTCTGTGTCTCTTGCCATGTGGTCCAGGGAGGTACATCTCAGGTTGTTTGCACCAGCATGGACAATGTCTGCCTCATAGCTGTACTTGCTATGGAGTGACCTGTGTGCCTGTGTTATGTGGCACATGCTATCACCCGACAAGTAGCTAACTGTGACCCTCACCTTGCTCTGTCTGGAGGGCAGCACGTCTGTCAACAGCTCATGTCAAGCAAGTTCACACCCCTCATAAATGATGTGGAAACCTTCAAAGGCCCAAGGCCTGTTGACAATATGGACCAGACTGCAGATACCTGTATAAAGGCATTCTATGGACACATTCAGGAATGCATGGATCATGAAGCCACATATGAAAGCATGACCCAATTCTCCAAAGGCAGATGTCCTGGGTGCCGGACACCAGCCATAAACGCACTATACAATAGAAGGATGACGCCACTACATGATACAACAACCTCCCAAAATGTGAAGGCACCACTGATGAGTATTGGAAGACAACTACAGGCACCCATATGATTGTCTAAGGCCATCTTTGAGAGAGGGTTCCACAAGCCACTGAGGATAATCACAAGGCTGCCTGTAGTTATGTTAGTAACCTGGGTGGTACTACCCAGATATGCTCAGAGGTAATCCAAGATGTCACACAAAATACAAAACATGCAGACATTGCCATCATCCTAGTGGGCAGGTTCAATGCTGCCTTCTCCCCCCACCACACCAAAAGGGCAAATATGTCTCGCGGCACAGTGCTGCCCCCCCTGACATCACAGATGCTCAGGTAAGAGATGCCCTTCCCAAAGCAATAAACACTGCATCAATGGGACCAGACAGTGTCCCAGGCTGTGTCCTACATGAACCACAAGAAGAACTACACCCAGACATAACACCACTGTTAAATCCCAGCCTTAATACACGATATGTGGCCAGAGAGTAGCATACAGCAACAGTGGTCCCTCAACATTCAGGTGGTGCCTTCACGGATCCTGGACACTACTCGACCCATATGTCTGACTAGCTTTGTCTGCAAAGCTATGGCAAGGATCATCATGAACCTCACATATCTAGATATTGTGGACCTACAGACATGTCACCATACACAGTTTGGCTTTGTCAATGGCAGATCCTGCCTCACCAACCAGTTTGATTTCTTTGAAACAGTCACCAAGCCCACTGTCAAGGGGAAGGAGGTCTACACAGCCTACCTGAACCTTGCATAAGCCTTGGATACAATACCCCAGTCATGCATTCTAGGGAAGCTCACCAGTGTACATATTAACCCCTATGTCACTCTGGGTATTGCACAGTGGCTCAAGGGCAGAACACACATGGTAGAATTGCTGGAGCCATGTCAGCCTCCAACCTGGTACAAGTGGTGTCCCACAAGGCACAGCCCTGGGAGCTGTCATCTTCATTATATATTTATCATAGGTACAGGCCAACATGGAAGTACTGTGGCTCAGCAAGTTGCAGGTGACTGCAAACCGGACACCATAATCAACTCACCAGCTAACACACGCACCCTCCAAAAGGGACTCTTGCAAACACACGACTTGTGCCACAGCCATGGCCTCAACGTGAATGACAGAAAGCGTATAGTCATCCCCTTTGTCAAACACAGAGTGACCTCAACGTACCACATATGTGTTAATCCATTAAGTGCAGACGAAGGAATTATGGACCTTGGGGTACACAGGTTGATAGCATTCTACCATTTGACAATGACAGGGACAAAGTGGTTAGGTAAGCATGTTATATGGGCCACATCATCATGGGATCCACATGTAGATCAGGGGTGGACATTGTGCCCCTTTACTCATCCCTCATCATGCCCATAATTGACTATGATGAACCTGCCGGCATGCACCTTACCAGACACCTGCAGCAACTGGAGATACCACATATGCACCTCAACAAGGGGATCAAAGGGCTCAAACAGATGCCACATACTGACTGGTTAAAGTAACAGCAGCTCTACTCAGTGACATACTGCCTCTTCATAGGCAATCTGTGCCTGACATAGAAGGCCAGGTCATACCCTCAGTTAATGGCCATGCTGCATCTCAGAATATCCAGATCCCACCAGGATACACGCTGGAAATACTTGAACCTCAGGAGTGATATACACAGGACATGCTGGAGGGGCACATTCACAACTCAGAGGCTCCCTTCATTCCTGAATATTATCCCAATAGAGGTTAGGCAGACTGACTCAGTGACTATCTTCAAGAGTGATATTAATGACAGGATGTGACATTGTAGGGTTACCCTGGGTATCACTTATGTGTCACTGTGAGACAGAGGCACAGTATACTAACCTTGGAAAAGGGCATAGCAAGACAGATTCACAATGCATGTTGAAAGGCACACACATTCTGGCTAGGTGGATACATGCCCTGGGCAGACATCCCTGTACGAACCTATGGACCTATGTATCTTTATCACCATTGTCCCTATGTGCTGTTAATCACCAATGTAATCTCAATACTATGGTAGCATGTGCAAAGGTGAGTTGTCAGTCACCTCTATGGTACAGTTGTGGAATATGTGTGTCATGTAGTAATGTCACAGCTGCCACATGTACACAGTCAACCCTATCCCCTACCCATGGATGTACATCACATGTATGAGATGGAAACACATGGCCAAACTGTGGACTAAGCACTCTGAACCCAGTACTGGCATAACCTGTCTGGTGGCATGAAATACTACAGTGACAGCAATACCAATCTGATGTGGACCTACACGGACAGCAATACAAGCATGGAAACACAACAGGTCAGTTGTGAAGCCTAAGGATAGCATCCTGCATGACTGGCAGACATCTCTGCAGCTGGCACACAGGCATACATTAGGCCTGCACACAGCACCCATAATACATAGCACACAAATCCTGTGTGTCAAACAAGCACAGTCTGTACAGCTATACAACACTACTACCGCAGTTGTGTTAGGTACTTTTATTGTCCAGTACAGTGAGACAATGCTCACCAGGCTGGAAAAGGTGTAGGTCACAGTGATATGCTCATGGGGCACTATGATTCACCACATAACACAAACATACAAGTCAGTCAGATGCATGGACACATATGACTCAGTCATTGTCCATGCCACCACAGCTGATATGGGATGTCCCTCACTGGGATACATGATAGGGAACATGGAAGGGATCACTGAGCAAGTGACACAGGCTGGTAGACCCCTGACCTTGGTTGGCATCAGACCCTCACCAGGGATTCTGACAAATTACTGAATGCTAATGACTTAGTGTAGCTACAACACCCTAGCTGAATGGTTCTTAGCATGCAGTCACTGCATTGCTATGGAATACTGTCTTACCACTCCCACAACAGGTGAAAACATGCAGCTCCTGTACATCAACAACATGTAGACTATATGCCCCAGACCAGGTGTGCATCCCTCACTACTAGGCTGATAGCATCTACATCTCACACTGTATATACACATCCCACATGCTGCACCTGCACAGACGACCACGTACATAATGTTACTCTGTGCAAATACCATGTATTCACATGTGGCAGGCATCACACATGGTAACTATTGAAGGTCACAGGTACATATGTGTATTTGGTACACACATACATCATGTGTGCATTGCCATAACTGGTTTAATCAATGTCATGCATTATTGTGAGTGACAACCCACACACATGGGCATTCTGTGTGTGCAAAACACACGTGGCATGTCTGTAATCAAAAGCCATACATAATTGTGATATCGTTTAGAAAGGGGTATGTGCATCCCGTGGTGTGTTTTCCCAGTTGCCAAAAGGGATGTTTCTTTCATACACACACACTTACCCCCCTTCGCACACACTTGCCACCTGCTGGATTCAAATCCCTACCTAACTATGTTATGACACTAGAGACAGACGCATTAGCAGAGCGCGCTATTCGCATTACTGGCAGGTTTTCTTTCCCCTGATATACTTATAGGGTGCTGACATCATCAGAGTTTAGAAAGTGGAATGATCATCCTGTGGTGTGTTTTCCCAGTTGCCAAAAGGGATGTTACTTTCATACGCACTTACCCCCCTTCACACACACTTGCCACCTGCTGGATTCAAACCCCTACCTAATTAGGTTATGACACTAGAGACAGACGCATTAGCAGAGCGCGCGATTCGCATTAGTGGGAGGTTTCCTTTCCCCTGATATACTTATAGGGTGCTGACATCATCAGAGTTTAGAAAGTGGAAGGATCATCCTGTGGTGTGTTTTCCCAGTTGCCAAAGGGGATGTTACTTTCATACACACACACTTACCCCCCTTCACACACACTTGCCACCTGCTGGATTCAAACCCCTACCTAACTAGGTTATGACACTAGAAACAGACGCATTAGCGGAGCACGCTATTCGCATTTCTGGGAGGTTTCCTTTCCCCTGATATACTTATAGGGTGCTGACATCATCAGAGTTTAGAAAGTGGAAGGATCATCCTGTGGTGTGTTTTCCCAGTTGCCAAAAGGGATGTTTCTTTCATACACACACACTTACCCCCCTTCACACACACTTGCCACCTGCTGGATTCAAACCCCTACTTAACTATGTTATGACACTACAGACGGACGCATAAGCAGAGCGTGCTATTCGGATTACTGAGAGATTCCTTTTCTCCAATATACTTATAGGGTGCTTACATGATCAGTGTCTAGAAAGGGGAATGAGCATCCTCTGGTGTGTTTTCACAGTTGCTAGGAGTAACATTTGGACCAAGTGTGTGAGCATGCCCAGTTCAGCCTTCCCATGGCATGTTGTGTGAAAGATGTCTCATTTATCTAAGTGTGTGAGCATGCCCAGTGTGGGCTTTACATATGTTGAACTCTGCAGCCCATCACATTTGTGGATGAGTGTGACCTTCAACAAATACCTCCGGTTTATGGCTGTGTGTTCTGTGCCATGTTGTGTAGTTACTGTCCGAATGCTTTTTGTGTGAACAAAACAGGGAGTATACTGTGCCTGCAGGTTTTGCATGGGATACTTTGCACACAATTGTCAACATCCGTTCATACTGACCTAACACTGTAGCACTGTACAGTGTAGTGTTTCAGTACTTTCACTGTGGTGGTCAGTATCCTGGGCTTTAGTCCTATCACCACTTTACATTTCCATAGTGTGCACAACAGCCTGGTTAGGGTCCAGTTGTGCACATCTGCACAAAGGCAGTGCCTCTACAGACCCTGTGAATTACTGCCCCATAAGCTTAACAAGTGTAGTCTGCAACTCTATGGAGAGGATCATAATTGAGCTCATAAACAAAGATATAGGGGACATGCAGACATTGTACCCATCCCATTTTGGCTTGGTCAGGGGCAGATCATGCCTATTGTACTGGGTTGACATCTTCAAATTGGTCACTTAGGCCATTGTTGGGGAAAGGCAGTCCAAAAAGCCTACCTTGGCCTTGCAAACACTTTCAACACAATACCCCACTCAGGTATTGTGGAAAACCCTAACAACTGCAATGTAAACCCATATGTCACAAGATGGGTTGCAAACTGGCTTAAGGACGGGACCCACAGGGTTACAGTTGCTGGCACTATGTTAGACTCCAGGCTGGTCACAGGTGGTGTCACACAGGGCTCAGTCCTTGGCCCCCATTGTTTGTCATGTACTTCCCAGAAGTACAGGCCAACATGGGAGGACTTTGGCTGACAATGTTTGCAGATGACTGCACACTGGGCACCATGGTGGACAGTGCATCACACACGGATATCCTTCAGAAGGGACTCACAGTAACTGATAGCTGGTGCCAGGGCCATGGCCTGAAGTCAAAGTGCACAACATGTGTAGACATACCCTTCAGGAGAAGCAAGGTGACCCCAAGCTACCATATAGGTGGCAATCCTCTATGCACAGAAGAGGTTATCATGGACCTGGGGACCCAGGTTCACAGTCGCCGTTCTTCTGAGACTCACATTGCTAAAGTGGCTAGAAAGACCTTCTACATTGCCCACCTGATCAGGATGGGATTTACATCCAGATCTAGTGGGCCATTGTTCCCCTGTACTCTTCACTTATCAGACTGGTGATCGAGTCGAATGCCCTATTCTGGCTGTATGTCACCCAACATCTGCAGCAATTGCAGACACCCTGAATGTCCCCCACCTAAAGGATCAAGGAACCCCAACAGCTGGCATATGCTGCCAGAGTGAAGACACTCCCACTCTATTCACTCACATACTGTCTGCTTAGAGGTGACATGTGCCTGACATGCGAGGCCATGTCCAAACAGGGATTAATGGACATGCTCCACCTCAGAATCGGCAGATCCACCTGAACCACTAGTGCAGGTGACTTACACCTTAGCAGGGATGTATGTTGGACATGTTGGAGGGATGCAGTTATCACCCAGAGACTCCCTATGCTGTGTAATACAATCCCGGTCCATGTGAGGCAGAGCACCTTGCTGGCTGTGTTCAAGAGGTATCTTGACCTGTGGATGGAAGGTCACACGTTTAACCCGCGGATCGCCACGGTGTCACTGCTGGAGAGAGGCATGACACAATAATGGGCACAGTACTGTTTCCATATAAGGAGTGGTGTATGCCAATGAACTCTGTGCTAGGCTTATACCTGCCTTAGGAAGATAGCCTAGTATAAACCTATGTACCTATGAACCTATCTGACCATGTTGCATTATGTTCAGATGTGAACTACTTACAACAGCCTCATCCAACATCAGTAGTGTATTCCACAACATGGGTGTACATTGGCGAACACTACTGATGTGCCCTAGGCCATTTCTAATGCTAGTCGGAGAGTGTGTTTGTCCATCAACACATTGTAGGTGAAGTTTGCCATGACATATGTCTTGTTTAGTATACTGTGCCTCTGTCTACCTGTGACATAACATTGATACCCAGGGTAAACCTCCCATCTCCCATCCACTCATTAGGATTCCTGTTGAGGGGACTCAACGAGTGTCTCTACGGACAACCTGTACTGGTAGTTTACTCATGTGTGGGGGTGGCTTCTGTGTTTTGGATAATGCAGTACAGCCTGTCCTATATATGTCAGTGCTGGGGTTCAGGTCCCTCATGTGCATAGCTCCCTGCCATTCAGATTGTACAAGGTGCAGCATGTGCATTGATTCCAGCTTGGACATGGCTTTCTACATCAGGCACAGCTTGCATCTGGGTGGACAGCATGGCAGTGTGTGTAGCTGCACTCTGTTTAATCAGAGTACACATTACATGTGTTCCAGCTCTGTCATACTCCTGGTGAGGTACTGTTGTGGACTTTACAGGTGCTGGATGTGTCTTCATGAGGTACACCCCACAGGGGCTGTTGTGGTAATTTCTAATGCTGATGAAAGATAACTGCAGAACCACAATGACCTCCCCTTAGCTAGATGTCAGACAGCATGGACCATGCAATCACAAATAAAAACAGGACCCTCTACACAAAGGGAAAGTGTCCTGTCTGGTGGACCCCAGCCATAAACAAACTGTATGACAGATGAGGGTTACTAATGCAAGACAGAGCTACATCTCCAAAAGGGAAGACAGCTGTGATCAGCACTAGTAGAAAGCTACATTATCTCATAAAGACATGCAAGGTCAACTTGGGGACATAAATCACCAAAGACAATGAAGGTAACCACACTGATTTCTTCAGTTATGTCAGACACCTGGTTGTGAACCCTCGGATATGCTCAGAGTTGGTACACAACAACATATATTCCAGTGACCTGACAGATATTGGCAACATTCCGTGGACAGCTTCAGTGCGATTTACCCCTCCCTCACCCCCAAAGAAGATAGTTATCACTGCTGTATGTAACCTCACTGTCATCTTGGATGTCCATGTGAGAGCCACACTCAGCAAAGACAAGTACACAGCATCCATGGGACCTGCTGGTATCTCCAGTTGCATGCTATGTGAACTCCAGAAGGGGCTGGACCCGTATATACAACTGCTATTTAACCTTAGTCTTGCTACAGGATATGTACCTGAACACTGGCGTACGGCAACAGTGGTCCCACTCCATAAAGGAGATGCCTCCACAGACCATGGCAACTACCACCACACAAGCTTAACCAGCCTTGTCTGCAAAGATATGGGTAGAGTCATTATGGAGCTCTTACACAGACACATTACTGACCTACGGACCCTTGTTCCCACCTAGTTCAGCTTTGTACAGGGCAGATCCTGCCTTTTGCACCTAGTTGACTACTATGAAACTGTCAGTAGGGCCATCGATGAGGGCTACGCAGTCCACACAGCCTACCTGCACTTGGCTAAGGCCTGTGACACAATACCACACTCAGGCATCATAGCCAAGCTCAACAGCTGACATATAACAGCATATGTCGCAGGATAGGTTGCAAAATGGCTAAGAAACAGAACCCATAAAGTCAACATTGCAGGTGCCTTGTCAGATTCGAAGCCAGTCACAGGTGGTGTCCCACAAGGATGTGTCCTGGGACCCCTCTTAATTGGTATTTACTTTTCAGATGTGAAAGCAAACATAGGGGGTTGTGGCTGACAAAGTTTGCAGATGACTGCAACCTAGGCACCATAGTGAATACATCAGCCGGCACACAAATACTACAGAATGCCGTCACAAAGGCGGATAGCTGGTGCCAGACGCATGGCCTGAAACTGAATGCAACTGATGTGTATTCATCCCCTTTGGGAGGAACAAAGTACCCACAGATCAATACATAGACAGCAACCCACTGAGCACAGACAACAAATCAGACACCTGGGGACACATGTAGATAGTGACATCTCTTTTGACACCCCTGTTGCCAAAGTGGTTAGGAAGACTTTCTATCTTGTCCACCTTATCATGGAGGATTTTCCATCAAGATCATAGGAGGTCATTGTACCACTATCCTTATCCCTTATCAGGCCCATGATTGAATACAAAGCCCCATATGGTATGTACCTCGCCCAGCAATTGCAACAGCTGGAGACACCCCAAAAGTACCTACCATGAAGATCAGGGTTCTTCAACACATGTCATATGCTTCCAGAATAGAGGAAATCCAGCTTTGTTCAGTGTCATACCGCATACGTACAGGTGACCTATGCCTGACATACAAGACCATGTCCAATCAGGATTTGGTGGACATGCTCCACTGCAAGCAATCCAAATCCACCAGAGCCATGAGAGCTGAGGATTTGAACCTCAGCACATACATGTATAGGACATGCTGGAGGGACAGAGTCATAACTCAGAGGCATCTCACACTCTAGCAGAGTATCCCAGTCCATGTTTGACAGAGTCCCTCACTGACTCTCTTCAGGAGACATCTGGACAACTGCATATGAGACAGAGGCACAGACTAGACAGAGGCACAGTCATGTTATTCAATTATGTAAAGGGGTCATACTGTGTCACTACTAAGTCAGAGGCACAATCTTCAGAATCTATTCTGTACACTTATTACCAGTATAAGGGGTGGCAATAGCCACATCACTATGGCTAGGCTTATACATGCACTAGGGCAGATAGCATAGTAGTAGACTATGACACTATGAAACACCGGTGTATGTGTAGCTATTGTCAATCAAACAGTATGATGTGGTTTGGGGGGCTTGATATCTCCCTGTATTCCAACATTGCTTTGTCTATTCCTTCTAGCATGTCTAGAGATCAGTTGCTAGTGTCCTCTCCTGCTCAGCTGGTGAACCTGGGAATATTGAGGCAATGTTACACTTGCCTCATGTACACTGACAACCCTCTCCTTCTGCCATAAAACACACATACATGTGAGAGATGCAACTATATAGCCAAAGTGGAGGCTGAGCTCTCACAACATAGGACTAGCAAGACCAGAGAGAAGGTGAAGGTAACCGCACACACATCACAAATCCAGTCTCACATGGCACTATCACAACTTAAGATCATACACGTAGACACACAGAGACACTCTCGGAGGCTCTGATCAGAATTCTACCAGAATGGCAGTGGCCACCACAGCAGACACTCACACAACTGCCTCCACAGGGCACAGCACATGCAACACATTGACCACAGATTCGGTGTGCCAAACAGTCACAGCCCTTAAGGCCAAACACAATGCCAGACACACTTGTCATAGGTGACTCCATAGTCAGACACACTGACGTCCCGCTCACCAGATCGGGTACGGAGGAGGTCACAGTAAGCTGCCTATCGGGCACTGGAATCCATCACATAATGCAAGCACTCAGGTCACTCAACTGCAAGTACAGGTCTGACCCAGTCATTATCCATGCTGGTGTGAACGACCTGGGATGTACCTCCCTGGACTACATGGAAAGAGACATAGAGGATCCCTCTGATTATGTAGGCCAGGCAGGTATGACCCTGACCTTCAGCAGTATCCTACCTTCACCACGTATGATGCCACATAAACAGAGACAAGATGATCAGCTGTAATATTTTGCTTAGACTATGGTGTCATTCAAAGGGGCCAATGTCTGTCTGCCTGGGATGACATGCTGGACAGGCCACGGTGATTTGCAAGGGACGGCTTGCACCTGTCACCCTGGGCTTCCGGATTTCGGATGATGCTCTTGCCACCCCCATTGTGCCTTTTTATGCAAGATTCAGATTCTACACCTACCACCCTAGAACACAGTAAAGGAAAGACACTAAGGGTACTGCTGCTCAATGCCAGAGGTCTCAACCTCAAGCTGCACACACTCTATGCCCTTCTCAGTATGTAGCACATTGATGTCTGTGCTGTGCCTGAAACCTGGTTCACAGCTTCTGACAGCACCCGGCACTATCGGGTGTTACCTCATATCATGCATTCGGCACCAGCATCCGGACAACACCAAGAAGGATGGTGGGTGACCATATTCATCAAGGACACCCTCACCTCATTGTTGGTGGCAACACACGATGCATTGGAGACCATCCAGGTGCCAGTGACTGTAGGCAAGACTGCTCTGCAGTTTGTAGCATGTTACATGCCACCCTCTCAAACTCAGGTACCTCACACAGCTATCCTGCAAACACTGAAGGGGATAAATGTATCTCCAAACACCATCTTACTGGGTGATTCCAACTATCCACATATAGACTGGGATCACTAATCATGCCACAACACTCTAACACAAAGGTTCCAAGAGTTCATACACTGAAATGCCATGGAGCAACTGGTCCCAATCCCTCAAGTGGAGGCAACATACTAGAACTCATCATCACGAACATGGGGTCACACTGTTCAACACCAGAAGTATACCCATCATTGGTGAGATCAGATCATGGACTACTCTCAGTGGGAGTCCACATCCCACCCACACCCCAGATGGAAAAACAAACAGTGCAGACCTTCTCAAATGCCGACTTCACATTTCTAAGGACTGGTATGGTCTCTTTCAAGGCCCCCAAGCCAGCGGACACCATTACCCAAGCCACTGTATCACTTAGAAATGCCTTCTACCAGCACCTCCAGGACTGCATGGATTAGGCAATCCCAAACAAAACAAAGACTCTTTGTACCACAGGCAAGCATCCGGTCTGGTGGACCCTAGCCATAAACAAGCTCTACAACACAAGGAAGGAGCTACTACAAGATAGAGCGTAATCCGTAGGAGGGAAGACACCCCAGCTCATTGTGAGTAAAACACTGGGTTCCCCCATACAATCATCCGAGGCAAGTTTTGAGAGTAAACCCACTCAGGACTCAAGGGACAATCATGAGGCCTTTTTTGCCTATGTTTGAAACCTGGGAGGGAACTCCCAGATATGCTCAGAATTAGTTCGGAATGATGTAGATATCACTGCACCTACAGGCATTGCCAACATACTGGCTGACAGGTTCATTGCAGATTTCCCCCCCTCCCCCCAACTGGAGGGGTATCTACACCAGAGGATTGTAGCCCCCCAAACATCTCCAATGCTGGCGTGGGAACTGCTCTATCCAAGGCAGAAAACACTTTATCCGTGGGACCAGATGGTGTCCCCAGTTGTGTGCTCCATGAACTCAATGAGTAATTACACCCGCAGTTAGGGCAGCTGTTTAATCTTAGCCTCACCTCAGGATATGTGCCCAAGGAGTGGCATACGGCAATGGTGGACCCACTTCACAAAGGAGGTGCATCCACCAACCCCGGAAACTACCATCCCATCAGCTTGACAAGCCTGTTCTGCTAAGCTATGGAGAGGATCATAATGGGAATTATAAATGAAGACATAGGGGACTTGCAGACATTGGATCCAATCCAGTTTGGCTTTGTCAAGGGCAGATCATGCCTTTTAAACTTGGTTGACTTTTTCTAAACAGTCACCCAGGCCATTGACGTGGGCAAGGCAGTCCACACAGCCTACCTTGACCTGGCAAAGGCTTTCGACACAATACCCCACTCAGGTATCATTGAAAACATCGCCAGCTTAATTGTGAACCCATACATCACAGCATGGGTTGCAAACTAGCTAAGTGATGGAACACACAGGGTCAAAGTTGCTGGTGCCATGTCACACTCCAGAGCTGTCACAAGTGGTGTCCCACAGGGCTCAGTCCTGGGCCCACATTTGTTCAGCATCTACTTTTCAGAAGTAAAGTAAACACAGGAGGATTATGGCTGACAAAGTTTGAAGATGACTGCAAACTGGGAAGCATAGTTGGAAACCCATCTGACACAGACATCCTTCAGAAGGGTCTCATAGACACGGATAACTGGTGCCACAGCCATGGCCTTACATTAAACACTAAACAATGCATAGCCATACCCTTCAGGAAGAACAAGGTTACCACTACTTCCCATCTAGGTGGCAATCCTCTAAGCACAGAGGAGGTTATCAGGGACCTGGGCACCCAGGTTGACAGTAACCTTTTGTTTGACACTCACATTGCCAGGGTAGTTTGGAAGGCCTTCTACATTGGCCACCTCATCTTGCAGGGATTCACATCTAGATCAAGGGAGGTCATTGTTCCCTGAACGCATCACTCATCAGACCAATGATTGCATACAATGCCCCATTCAGAATGTATCTGACCCAACACCTGCGGCAATTGGATGGGCCCACAAATTCCTCAACAGGAGGTGAAAGGGTCTCAAACATATTTCTTATGCTGCCCGACTGACGGAATTCCAGCTGTATTCAGTCACTTACCGTCTGCTCAGAGGTGACCTGTGCCTGACATACAAGGCTATGTCCAACCCAGAATTATTGAACATGCTTCACCTCAAGACCTCTACATCCATCAGAACTACAAGGGCAGGAGACCTAAACCTCAACACAGATATTAATAGGATGTGCTGGAGGGACAGATTCATCACCCAGAGAGTCCCTATGCTGTGGAACAACATCCTGGTACATGTGAGGCTGAGCACCTCACTGGCTTTGTTCAAGTGAGATCTTGACCAGTGGATGGGAAATTGCAGGTATACCCCAGGGATAACCTCAGTATCACTGCTTGACAGAGGCACAGCAAAATAATGGGCATATTATCCATCAACTTGAAGGGGTGGCAGAAGCCACAAAACTCTGGGCTAGGCTTATTAATGCCCTAGGGCAGATAGCCTAGTATGAACCTATGAACCTATGAACATAGGCCTGGGGCAGTTCCTGCTATTAGGACAGTGGTCTGCAGCAAGCTATATAGTAGTAGTCGTTTTTAGCCATTGTTTTTTGACCATGGCTATTCCATGTTGCTTCTTGTTGTGGTGCAAACATGGGTGTGTGGTTATCCATGCTATTTATTGCTAGTCACCCTCATTTTGTATCTTGTTCCATGTTTTTGCACATGTACATCACTGTATGACGTGTGACCTGGTAGTGTCAGGGTGCTGATGTGGGCTTTGACCCTGTTTTCTATTACAGCACTGATATCTACATTCTCTATACTGTGTGTGTTTACACTGCACACATCTTGATGTTTATACTTCTGGCATTGGGTAGCATTACATCTAGGTTCCTATCCGTTGTGGTACCCATGAGGTGGGTTTGTGTTTTTGTGGTTTATGATTCTTGAGGGTGGATGTTAGTTGGGGTCCTCAGGTGTGCATATGGTACATGATATTACATTACATAACACATGGCATTCATGCCTCAGGTGGTGCTGCAGGGCCACCTCTGTCGGATACACATACTACACTCCCTGTACATGTTTGGAAGCAGGTTGTGTCATGTTAGGCATCCCTGTTACTGTATGAGTGAGTCAGAGTGGGTATCAGTCCCAGTGTTCCTACTGACCAAGCGTATGTGCTATGCGTTGCCTCTTTGCCAAGGCCAGGGCATACTGGGCACGCCTCCTTCTGCCTACTGGGACAAGGTCAGGTTGTTCCTCCTCCGAGTCACCCCTGCCTGTGGTGGCCTTGGCAATGGTGGGGGGATGTTTGGCCCAGCCCTGTGCTGGTCCTGCTGCAGCTGTTTCCGCAGGATCATATTATGTAGCATAGCACATATCATGATCATTTGGGTACATGTAGTTGGTGTGTACTGCAAGGCTCCACCAGATGTGTCCAGACACCGGAACCATGACTTGAGCAGCCCAAACACACGCTCTATGATATTACGTGTTTGTGCGTGTGCCTCATTATGGCGTTCCTGTTCAGGTGTGTGTGCATTTCTGATGGGTGTCATCAGCCACGGCTCAAGTGCATAACCTGCATCCCCCACTACGTGTCCGTGTGGGAAGTCCCCATTGGCAAATGATTGGTACAGCTGCGTCAGATGCCAGATATGGGAATCGTGGTAGCTCCCAGGGCAGCCAGCACACACATTCATTATTATGCCCTGGGCATCACACACGACCTGGCAGTTGATGGAGGGGTATCCCTTGCGGTTAATGTAGGCTCTACCCGCTCTCCTGCTGGTGCTTTGATGCGTATGTGCGTGCAGTCTATAGCACCCAGTACCTCAGGGTATTCCGCTATTTGCTGGAAGAGACGCATATTGCTGGCCAATACCTCACGGGCATTGGGGAAATATACATGATCACCGACATGTGCTGACATGGCATCCAGGAACTGGTGTAGTACCCTGGAGGCTGATGCCTGTGATATCCCCATCATATCGCCAGTTGGTCTCTGGAAGGTACCTGTTGCTAGTATTCTTAGGCCAACACATACCTTGGTTTCCACTGGGATGGGTTCCCCTCTGTTGGTTCTGTGTGTGAGGCGTGGCCTGCACAGCTCAACAATCTGCTGCAGGAGCTCTCTGTCCACTCTATAGCTCTACTATCTCCAGCTCATGTAACCCATGGTAGGTGACCCTGGGCCTGTATACTCTTCTCTTTCTCCTCACTCTGGGTTGTCTGTCAGCATCTGCATTGTCACCACCCTCAGCAATTCGCCTATGCCTGATTATAATAGCTATGGCAGCCCCTAGCATTTCTGCTCTGAGTTCAGCTTTTTTCAGTTTTCAATTCTGATAGCTTAGTTTCTGGCAGTATCTGTTGTGAGAAACAGCCTGCACTGCTCTTTGCAGTGTTTTAAGTGATGGGTTGGGCTTCTAGTCTGCCTGTGTAATTGCCTGCTTCTAATTGTTTCCACCAATTAACTCCAGTAGTATCTTCTGGCAGTTTCCCTGGATTTTAGTTGTTTCCTGTTTCCTTTCTGTTTCCTGAGGGGGAGCAATGTGCACACCAGCTTAAACACGCTCACAGTCACTTAAACGCGCGCACACATCCCTACACGGTGTTACACGCGCGCACACATCCTTACACGGTGTGAACTAGGCTGATTCATGCTAAACCATGCGCACACTGCCTTACACACGTGCACGCCCGCGCAAACCGTTTACAATGGTTTGCAACACGCTCCCACATGTTGAACCTGCCTTACACACGCGCGCATGCACGTATTTCAAGAAACTTTGAGTGTAGGGATAGCGTATACCCTCAATTTCTTCACTTTCCTAGTGTTCTGTTGGGACACACCTCCCTCCCTGATGTCTGTCTGTCATCTGTTACCTTACATTGCCCTCCAATCTGGTACATTTATTGCTATCATTCCCCCCCATGATGTCACCTACCTCTTACTCTGTTCCTCCCCCTTCTCTAACTCTTACACTACTCAGACAGTGCTCATTACCTATGTGACAGTGTGATTCAGTATTGTAACCCTCATTTACATAGGATTGCCTAGTAATGACTAGTTACATGTCTTACACGGAGCTTCCCCCCCTTGACAACCACTAAACGGAGGCCATATTGTTTTTGGTCTGCAAGTCCCTCCATTGACATTCAATGTAATACATAAATCCCACAATTGTGGGCTTATAAGCTTCGGTTTTCAGTTTTAGGTAGCGCACCCCGTTTGCACAGGTGTGCGCTGCAGTTAAACCCAAAAATCCCGTGGAAAAAAAAAAGTTATATAACTTATTTTTGCAACAGTTTTTCATGCCAATGGCCACATATTTGGCCATTGGCATGCTTAATGCAACATATGCACCCTTTATTTGGAGCTGACATAGCTCCGTTTTTAATTTTGCAGAAATTTACTCAGTTGTCAGCTGAGTACATTTCTGCAGCTAACACGTCCGTTACACGGACTGGTTTCTGCTTCATGGATCGCTCAAATACCTCATTTGCATATCTTTGAGCTGCAAATGAGGTATTGAGCATTTCCACGCCCAGTCCGTGTAAGAGACGTGTTAGCTGTCTCTTACACGGAGGTTTGGGCTGTTCCTGAATCAGGAGGCTTACACGGAGGCTTACACTACTCTTGAACTCCGTGTAAGCCTTCCTGAATCTGGCCCTATGTCTTTGTATTCATTGGGCATTCATCATTCTATTGCAGTATTAAATGCATGTATTAATATAGTATGTCTTTGTATTCATTGGGCATTCATCATTTTATTGCAGTATTAAATACATGTATTAATATAGTATGTCTTTGTATTCATTGGGCATTGTTTTTTCCAGTGCACTTATTATCTGCTTCCTTGTTGATCTACTTGCATGCATTGCACTTTTTACAGTTTTCTTGAGATTGCACTTT